>NW_026596155.1:3417146-3450740 GCF_907164565.1 Psammomys obesus
CAGAAGACCCGAAGTTAAGGAGTGTTCTATCACTTGCATTAGTTATTGTAAAAGAAAATTAACATTTAGTAAATTACATGCTCGTATTACATATGTTCCCGAAATTTTTGACATACAGCGTCAGCTACACAAATACATACATGCAAGCATGTACATGTATCCACAGAGTTCTCTCAGAGCAAAAAACATCTGTAATTGACTTGACTGTTCTTAAGGATCACAAACAGACCTATTCTAGAAAATCCTCAATTTCTGCTCTATCCTAACTTTGTCACAGTCTTACATAACATAGAATACCGCTCAGTGTTGCTGTTTTCTCTTAATCTGTTGTTCTTGTATTTCAAACACCCCAAGTTCATTCCGTAATCAGTTCCCTTGTTGATAATTTGAAATTGAAACTACCAATGCTTTTTACCTAAAAACTAAGCAAAATAGTTTGAAGGGGAAACATCTATGGTTCATAGGCTTGAATACTGGTCCCCAGTTGGGAGAACTATCTGAGGACTCGGGGGAGTCTTAGAGTGGGCGTTTCACTGGGCTTTCCCGGTTAGCTTTCTCTGCCTCATGCTTGTGAGTCAAGGTGTGAGCTGTCAGCTAGTGCTCTAGCATCATGTCTGTCAGGCTCCCCGCCATGATGGTCGGAGACTCAACCCCTGAAAGGGTAAGCCCAGCATAAACTCTTCTACAGGTTGCCTAGCTCACCGCGTCTTATCACAGCAATAGAAACATAACTCAAACAACACCAGTATAGCATTTCTACAGCTGGCTCTTGAGTAACAAAGTGGGAGCCAGTGGATGGAATTAGAAGCCTCTGATCCCAGCCACAGGCTGATGAGACACCAGGCAAAGATGCACCCGTGGATTGAATGGATGAAAAAAGCAATCCACGTGGCTGCCCCTTCCACAGTGGCTTGTACGAAATGGACATTCCCTCAACTGAGTCCATGACAAGCGCATGAAGTGAGGGTTGAGAGCCAGAAATACAGTTCTCGTGAGCCCTTGTCTGAGGTGGGATGCTCTAATATATGTGGGTGTTTTGTTTTTTTTCCATTTGCCTTTGTGTGCCATGGTTCTGAACAACGGGCCTCTGCATGGAGTCAGCAAAAGGGAGACATCTCGGAGCATGACCTTCACAAGACTACTCTCACTTCTGACACCATCACAGTTCCTGATGGTCCTAACACCAGCCTGAGTTCCCAAAATCCACCAGAGGGCAACACAGAACTAAGAAAACGGTACAATTTTTTTTAACATATTTTCCGTTTAGTTACATGTGTGTGGGGGCACCTGTGTTCAGATTTTCACAGAGGCTACGAGGGCAGTATCAGGTCCCCAGAGCTGGAGTGACAGGCGGTTGTAAGCCATGCACTGTAGGTGCCGGGAACTAAACTCAGGTATGCTTCAAGAACAGGAAGTGCTCTTAACCACAGAGCTACCTCTCCACTGGAGATCGCTGATTCAGTCAGACTGGCCGGCAAGCTCCCAGCATCCTCCTGTCTCCGTTTCTCCTGTGCCAAGACTACAGCTTTTAATTTTATACCGGTGCTGGGATTTGAACTCAGGTCCTCCTGCTTATGTGGCTGTCACTTCACTCACTGAGCCATCTCACTAGTCCCTCAATTTGAATTTTCCAGTAGCTATATTTAAAAAGCAAAAAGAAACAGATAGAAACAACTTTAGGGTATGGAAAGGGGCTCAGTGGCTGAGCATTTGCGGCCATGTGGGTGGCCCTGATTTCCATCTGCAGTACTACAATTGATTATTTTTATTTCAATAACACAATTTATATTAAAAGTAGTACCCTTCCAGGGTTCAATTTACATAAAAATTATCAATAAAGAATTTTACATCCTTGCTTCCAGACTAAGAAATCTGGTATGTGATATAAACTCAGCACATCTCAATTCAAAAGTGAAATTCTTGAACAATATTCTGAGTGCATGAAATGTGTGGTGAAAAAGAGACCTACCGGCGATGCTGGGTGCAGTATATTCAGAGGTCTCTGAGCAGATGAAGCTGGCAGCTTTTATCTCGAAATAAACTAAGTGACATGAAATAAGACATTTAATTGTGCTCACGTTATCACGTGTGACTAATTAACGGCTCAGTCTAGAGCAGTGCTTCTCAACCTTCCTGATGGTGTGGCCCTTTAATACAGCTCCTCACATCTGGGTGACCCCAACCATAACATTATTTTGTTGCTACTTCATAACTGTAATTTTGCTACAGTTTGTGAATCATAATATAAATGACTGTGTTTTCTGATGGTCCTAGGTGACCCCTGTGAAAGGGTCTTTCAACTCCCAAGGGATTGGGACCCCCAGGCTGAGAAGCACTGCTCTAAGCTAGGTTGTACTCAGAACCCTATAAGATACAGTGAAGGGAAGTTTAAAGTAGCTGGGCAGTGCTGGAGAGATCGAGCAGAGTCAGTCACGCAAGGTAGATGCTAGCCCATGAGATCAGCTAGTGTTCGTACGGGTGAAGTTAACTATTCAGTACCAGCTTCAGAAGTCTAAGATTGGGAAACTGGAGAGATGGCTCAGCAGTTAAGAGGGCTCTATATAGGATAAACCTACTAAAATCTGCACATCTAAAGAAACTAATCGAGAGAGAAGACCCTGACTAAAATGCTCAATCCCCATCCCGAAAGGCAAAGAGGATGGACACCAGAAGAAGAAGAAAACAGGAAACAAGCTAGGAACCTGCCACAGAGGGCCTCTGAAAGGCTCTGTGCCCTGCAGACTATCAAAGCAGATGCTGAGACTTATGGCCAACTGTTGGGCAGAATGCATGGAATCATATGTAAGAAGTAGGAAATAGTAAGAGCTGGAGAGGACAGGAACTCCACAAGGAGAGCAACAGAACCAGAAAATTTGAACACAGGGGTCTTCCCAGAGACTCATACTCCAACCAAGTACCATGCATGGAGATAACCTAGAACCCTGCACAGATGTAGCCCATGGCAGTTTAGTGTCCAAGTGGGTTACATAGTAATGGGAAGAGGCACTGCCTCTGACATAATCTGATTGGCCTGCTCTTTGATCATCTCCCCCTGAGTGGGGAGCAGCCTTACCGGGCCACAGAAGATGACAATGCAGCCACTCCTAATGCGATCAGATAGACTAAGATCAGAAGGAAGGAGAGGAGGACCTCCCCTATCAGTGGACTTGGGGAGGGGCATGCGTGAAGAAGGGGAAGGGAGGGTGGGACTGGAAGGGGAGAAGAGAGGGGCTTATGGGGGGATACAAAGTGAATAAAGTGTAATTAATAAAAATTAAAAAAATAAAACAAACTGATAAAAAAAAAAGAGGGCTCATTGCTCTTTCAGAGGACCCAAGTTCAGTGCCCAGTGCCCACATTGAGTGGCTCACTGGTGCCTTTATCCAGCTTTGGCAATTCTGTCATCGGCTCCCAGCCTCCACACAAATAAAAATTAAAATGACCTTTTTTAAAAAGAAGTTTATTTTTTAGAAATCTAGAGAGAAAGAGAATAAAAGAGAGAGGGGGAAGAAAGAAAGGAAGAAATCACCTCTTAAGAAAGATGGAGTCCCAGCTGCATGGCAGCGGCCTTGGGCCCACCCGGCAGGACCATGCAGCTCTGTTCCCACCAGTTAGACCAGATGGCCCCTCCTCCCGCACACCTCCAGCTAAGAGCTGATGGTCATTTCTCAAGTTGTTGATCTGGATTCCTGTCCCTCCTAATCCAAGATGTGATTAAACGAATTGCTTTCTAAATCTGTTATGCACTTTATACGTAATGTCCTCACCGTTGGGTTTGAACACAACTGCAGTAAGAAACACTAATTGATTCATTTAATTTTATTTTCCATTCTTTGAGTTGAAGCCTCTGGGATCCGCTGTGTAAAGTAATATGTAAATCGGGACTTAGATCCAAGAGCTCTTGGCTTTTTTTTTTCATCTGGACTCAAGCATCACTTGGAACTACTTAAGAGAGTAATTTCAAGGAAATCGGCCTTTGCTTGTACATCTATATGATTAAATCCTGGTGTGTACAGAAATACATGTACAAAATGCACTCAGAATCAATGTATATTAATTAGTGATGTATATCAAATTATGATTGTCTGGCCATATGATTTGTCTGGCCCTTGTGCTTAATGTAAAGTAGAATGGATTTTATAGCTCACATAACTTTCCAGAGAAGGAATAAAGCAGAGAAAAGCTGCAAGACAGAAATCAGTCATCAACAACTATGCAGGAAGGGTCGGTCATACAGCTCAGTAGCAAAGCCCTTGCTAACCATGTGCCTACCCTTGGTTTTGATCCTCAGTGGGAGCAAAATATAAAGAAAGAAGTAATTTTTAAAAGACCAACAATCACTCATCCATTGACTGATTCGGTCAACAAACCCAGGACCTACTTTGAAGTACTACTAACTTAATATCACTCTACTCAGTTCTTAATGTGGAGCAGATACTGTGCTCAGTATTTTAACTGGATTATTCTCTTAGAGATTTGGTTAGAAACCTTCAGAGATGAAAGGATGACTCAGCAGTTATGAGCACTGGCTGCTTTTCTGGGGGGACCTGAGTTCTATTTTCAGCACCCCTCACGGCAGCTCACAACCATCTGGAACTCTAGTTCCAAAGAAAATGATGCCCTCTTCTGTCACGTGGTGCACAGACTACATGCAGACATACTTCCTGAGAATGCAAATGATGAAACAAGGTCCTTATATTTGAAGAGTTTAAAATTTCATGCTGAAGGTTGGTATCAACATGCAATGCCTGAAGAATTGAAAGAGGAAAAAAATATACCTTTTAAACTCAAAGAAATTTAGTTTTCTGTTTTGTTGTTCCCCTGTTAAAATGGGTTATCCACAATTCTACGACATAAAGATAGAACTGAGCTGATTTTAAAATAACTCTGCTCTTGGTCCTCAGCTTATTTCTTCCAAACAAATGTCATTTCTCTGGATTCAGAGGAGTTCGCAGGTTCCACAGTGTGAATCGAATCTCTCAGGGGTTGTCACTGTTTCTCCCTATAGTGTGGCCCACACAATAGCATCCCTGGCAATTTCACTGCTCACCACAGTTAATATATTTCAATAGATCAAACCATAGTTTACAGGAAATTGCTATACTATTGATGTCATGGATGAGGAAATCAGTACATGAGATAGCCAAGGCCTAGAAAACTGTCCTCTTGTTGAGATAGCATTAACACTGTGAGTGCTGTGACTGAGCTTTCCCAGGGGAGAAGACACTTGAAGGCAGGCTAGCAGCCTCAGCAGTCAAGAAATGCTGAAATGCTATTGAGGACGTGAGGTGAGCCTCTCAACAAGCTGGGTGTGCAGCTTTAGAACCTGGCTTTGATTTTAAAGGAGAAGACATCTACATTGGCAAGCTAGGGCTGGAATGAAACAGCACTGATTGGTGACTTCACAGAAACTTAATGTCTCCATTTCAAAAACTGGAAAGATTCAAACTCCGATCAAGACCTTGGCTTGCTGTTGGCCACCCTCTTGAGTTCGTATGTTCTTATATACATTTGGTGAGGTAGTTTGTTCTCTCTTTCTCCGCACGCACGCACACGCACACACACACACACACACACACATCTCCATACATGTCTTAGTCACTGTTCTGTTGCTGTGAAGAGACACCATGACCAAGGCAACTCTTATAAAAGAAAGCATTTAATTGGCATTCTGCTTATAGTTTCAGGAGCTTAGTCCACTATCATCATGGTAAGAAGCATGGCAGTGTGCAAGGCACTAGAGCAGTAGCTGAGAGCCACATCCTGATCCACAGGCCAAGAAAAAGATAACTGAGCCTAACATGGGCTTTGGAAACCTCAAAGACCACTACCCCCAGTGACATACTTCCTCTAAAAGGCCCCATCTACTCCAACAAGGCCACACCTATTAATCCTTCTAATCTCTGATAACTAAGCATTCAAATATATGAGACTATGGTGGCCATTTTCATTCAAACCACCACAATATATTTATATAAATTACAACACCATCAGAATAAGGTCCAATACTTACTTATTATTTTTTATTAGGTTAAATTATCTCATTTAAGTCTAGAGTTAAATAATAGTAATGTAAAAACTTTCAGGTTCCCTATATTCTGGAAGGAGTTAAATTTTATCATTTTGTATGTGGAGAACACGAAAACCATGCTTACACATCCACATTTTCACTTTTAAACTACATGTGGAAAGACAATGAATTCTCAAAGTTATTGAGGACATTAGAGGGGATTACAGTGCAGTTGTTGGAAAGTGAGAAGGTTGAGGAGATAATATTTTCCCTGAGATGGATCTTGTTTCTTTCCCACCTCAAAGGAAGGAGATGGAATAAAAATTTAACAAGTGGTCCCAGGAATTTTATAAACCTAAATGCTGGAGCTGACTCTCAAGGAGATAGGTTGAAAAACTATTGCTAAGTTCAAGCAGAAAGGAGCTTCATGGAAGATGGCTGAACTCACCAAAGAGGACCATCTTATATAGTGTGTGAATAGTCTCAACAGAGAAGTAGGCCAGTAGAAGTTATGGAAACTGCAGTCAGAGGTCCCCAGTGCAGAACCTCTGATGAACTCATCAAAGGCCCCGTGAGAAACAGTGCAAGGAAACCAGTGCACCTGCTGTGTGGAATCATCCAGTGTCTGAGTCCAGTTTGCTTTTACCTGTGCTTTTTACCAATCTCAGTTACTTGTCTGTTAGTGTGATAAAAAGCCACAACCCAGGAAACTTATAAAAGAAAGCATTTAATTAAGTCCCATAAGGTTAGAGACCATGATGGTGGAGCAAAGGAATGGCAGCAGGAATAGCATGGTGCCTTCCTAGACATATGATGTCATTCCTCAAAGATTCCTATAGATGTTGTTAGTATATCAACACTTACTTCCAGCTACTCGAAGACATCTCTGTTACAGTAACAGAATGAAAAACTATCTCAAATCAATCCCTGTCCTTTGCTCAGGATCCCATGTAACTTCGAGCACCTCTTTCTATCTCTGGCCTCCTTCAGCTGTTTTGGCTTAACTAAGTCAATGAGACATTAACAAAGGCTACCAAACAGATATTTGATAACCACTTGTGCAATGTGCTTATCCTTCCTCAAACTGTCCTTAGAACTCTGTGTCACCTTATGATTGAAGCTAACAAGTCACCTTTCAATGGCTGTGACAAAGTACCTACACAGATTAACTTGTAAAGAAAGAGTTTTTTCTTAAGGCTACAGAGGTTTCCATCTATGTTACTTAGCTCCTGGCTTTAAGCCTGTGGCAAGGCAGCACACCAGGGTAGGGCTGCATTTCAGAGGGAAGACTTGCTAACTACATGATAGCCAAGAAGAAAAAAGGTGAAAGGGTCATGGTTGCAGTACTTCCTTCAAGAGCACAATCCAATTGCTGGAGCCCGCCAGCAGAGTCGAACAGTTCTTGAGTAAGGAGTGAGGATTCAGAGAAAATTTAATAAACCATCACACTACACATGGGATCTGTTCGAAAGGGCAGCCAGTAAAACTGTCACACACCAGTTCCTTTCAATAATCCCTTTTTATAGAGCAAAGCACCTTGATACCATGAAGGGGTTCATGCAGAAGTCAAACTTGTTTACCTCGACCACCTGTCTGTGTGATCCTCACACAAACAAAAGAAAATGAACTTGGCCAAAACATCCTGCCTATCCCTGTCTCCAGGTGAAGGCCAGGGTGAAAACATGTTTATTGCAGAGAGCTCAGTAACTAAGAAGCATGACAAATAAGCAGCTCTCCACACCCAATGATCTAATTTTCTTCCCCTGAGTCTCTCCTACTGAGAGGCTCCACCTCCCAACAGCAACTGCTGAATGAAGCCTTTGACACATGAGAATTTTGGGAACAAACCATATTCAAATGATTTAATATTACATCCCTGGCTCCAAAAGGCTCAAGTCCATGTCCACATGCAAACTGCATCCAGTCCATCTCCAAGAATCCCCAAGTAGTTCTGGAGTCACTAAAAAGCTCAAATCCAAAGTCATATTATAGAAAAGGTGAACACTTATCTGTGAGCCACCACACAAATGAAAAATAGAATTACAAAATATAGTCTCCAGTCATGCTCAAAATGGAGAGATTTTAAAAAGACAAAGAATGAAACAAACCCAAGCCATACTCAAACTACTGACTTGTATGATCCATATCTGCAATCTAGGGGCACATGGTGATGAGAACCTTGGCTTGGGGAGTTCTGATTCATGTAGCCTTGCTGACTGCAGCCCACATGGCTTCTCATTAGCTGGGTCCAATTCCCATCTGTACCTTTTCTCAGATCATCTGATATTTCTCACATCAATATGTCTAGAGTCTCCACTGCAACTTCAGCCAGCTTCACTCTCCCAACTTAATATATTGTCCTGTCTAAAGTGGAAATTTCTGGTTTCCTTGAAGACTCAGTTTTGTCACATGGTATTTTGCTGCAAGCTGTGCACGTGATGTTTTGATGTAGGTTGGCTCATGAGAGGGCATGTGATGTTTCGCTAGGAGCTCTCAGGTGTGAGGGACATGATGTTGGTCAGCTGAGAGCATCTGTGCTGGATTCTGAGGAGAGGAGATAGAGGCCCACACACAATGAGACATCACCTTTTGGATCGACATCACTGCGCTGATCTTTGTGCTTCAACACTTGGCTTCACAGAGAGAAATGTCCCAGAGAACTTCTCCAGGCAATCCAACAGAATCTTGTGACTTTCCTTGACATCGTGTTGGGCTTTGGACTGGACTGCTGGTATGCTGATGGCTGAGTTTGGTAATCCCCTAATGACCCATCAACTCTGATCAGGAGGAAGTAGATAAAAGAGGACTACAGCCCTTTTCCCTAGTAGTCTCCTACCTAAGGTTGAGGGGGTTGGAAGGGAGGTAAAAGTGCTTAAGAACCTTAAATAAAGTAGGTTTGGTGAAAAAATCTAAGCCTACACTTATAATCAGCAAATTGTACTAACTCTAGTTCTGCCTTTCAGTGACTATGTTCCCATGCTTTCCTTTGAAAATTTGTTGGACACCTCTGCTACTTTTGAACTCTTACATTCCATGTGCTTACAAAACCAGAATCATGCGAATGACCCTAAGGTCTACTGCCCACTGTAGACCAAACCCATTAGAACTGTAGCTATTGAAGTCTCTATTGACCTGGACAGCTGAAAACAGGGAAAGAAACTTTGGGGAAACTATTCCCTAGGCATCCCTCCGTGAAGAAGGCACTCTGTGACTCTCTGCTGAAGGCAAAGTGTTTGAAATGAGTTTCTACTTCAACACTCTTTGTGTGTGTGATGCTTGGTGTTTTGCCAGTTCCTCAGATGCCCCAACACAAACACAAGGTAGAATTCTGGTTGCCTGGCTAGAGTACTTGGCATCATTTTAATGGTTCTAATGTCTTTAGCAACTACACCATCCTTGGCTGGAACTTTAAGTGTCCTTTTCTGACAAAACAAACAAAAAACAAAAA
This sequence comes from Psammomys obesus, assembly GCF_907164565.1. Lineage (NCBI taxonomy): Eukaryota > Metazoa > Chordata > Mammalia > Rodentia > Muridae > Psammomys > Psammomys obesus. The sequence continues at coordinate 3,426,605 of NW_026596155.1, forward strand.
ACAAAAAACAAAAAACAAAAAAAAAAAACACCTCAGCAATTTTTGAATCTACCTGAAATGCCCTATAAAGCAGCCAGAAATACCCAAGCCACTTCCTGAGCATTCTGTAGCCTTCAAATGTCTTCCACCAAACTAACTGGTTCATCCCTCTTAAACTCATCCTTCAATAAAGTCTCAAAAGATGTAAACAAGTTATTTTCCAAAATGTAACACAATGATGTTGAGTCTACTTGCAGATAAAGCTCTCACTCCTGTCTAACCTGCATGAGCTTGACCTTTATTCTCCACATTCATACCAGCATCCTGGTTTTCTGAACTTCCAAAAGAATCACTCATTAAGCTCTGCTCACAACACTCTAAGCTTTTTCTAACCTGTTTCTCCAAAAGTTTTCTTTTTTTCCTCTCCATTAACTTATTTAATTAGCACTTTATAGCCTGATCACAGCCCCCTCCCTTCTCTCCTCCCAGTCCTATCCTCGTACCCCTGTCCTCCCATTTCCTCCACTCTCCTTCTCCTCAGAAAACACGAGGTCCCCCCATGGGTACCAACTCACCCTGGCACATTAAGTCACAGCAGACTAAGCACATCCTCTCCCACTGAGGCCAAACAAGGCAGTTCAGCTCGGGAGAAAGGGATCCAGTGGCAGGCAACAGAGTCAGAGAGAGCCCCAATTCCAATTGTTAGGAGGCTCACATGTTGACTATACTGCACATCTGCTATGTATGTTTAGGAGGTCTAGGTCTAGCCCATATATGTTCTTTGGTTGGTGGTTAAGGCTTTGTGAGCACCCATGAGTCCAGGTTAGTTGACTCTGTAGGTCTTCTTGTGTCCTTGACCCCTATGGCTCCCTCAATCTTTCCTCCCACTCCTCCACAAAATTCCCCAAGCTCAGCCTATTGTTTGGCTGTGGGTCTCTGCATATGTTTCCATCAGCTGCTGTGTGAAGCCTCTCAGAAGACAGTTATGCTAGGCTCCTGTCTGCAAACATAGCAAAGTATCATTAATAGTGTCAGGGGTTGGCTGTCTACCATGGGATGGTTCTCAAGTTTGGACAGACATTGGTTGTCTGTTTCCTCAATCTCTGCTCAAATTCATCTCACAAGCCAGTTCCAAACAATAATTCTTACAATAACATTGTAAGATCTGGTCCTGAAATGACCTGACTTCTTGGTATCACTGTTCTGTGTTAGTCAGTCTTCTCTCATTGTGACAAGACACCTAAGATAAATCAGCATGAAAAATGGGAATTCGTTTGGGTTTATGGTTTCACCAGTTTCAGTTCCTGGTTACTTGGCTTATGATGAGGCTGAACATCCCAGCAGGGGTCATGTGAAGGAGAAAAGTTACTAGCCACATGGTAGCTAGGAATGGTGGAGGGATGCTGGGGTTCCAATCTCTCCCTTGAGGGCATTCCCCTGCATAGTCTGGTTTCCTTCCACTAGGTCCAACCTCCTAACATTTCTTCTACCTCTCAGTATTGCCACCGGCTGTTTGACAGCCAGCCCTACATGGAGAATGCTCCATATTAAAACTGTAGCATCAAACTACCTGTAGTATAATAAAAAAAAAAAAAAGGTCACCTGGCCATCCCTGTCAAAACACCACACAATCCAGACACAAAACAATCATGTTGAACAACAAGTTACCACAGATGCAAGTTAGAACCCCATCATAATCAGAACAACTTCCACTCTGAGCCTGACACATAAGCATTTCTGTCCAAGCTATCAGTTTTTAGTTTGTGGCAGAGAAGGAAAACACATACACACACACACACACACACACACACACACACACACACACACAAACCCACATAACTCTCTTAAGCAAACCCTCAAAGGATTTCTGCATGAGGATGGCATCTACAACTGATTAGCATAATGAAGAAGATAAAAGTATTTGTTTAACAAATACTAGTGGTCAACAGCAACATGTTCGGGATCCAGTTGGCTAGTTTTCAAATCTAAGTAGATTGCTGAGGTTTGAATATATCTCTGAAAATCTTCAGGGCCAGGTCTCACAGCAGTATGCAATTGCTTACCCATTCCTAAGCATTGCTCCCGACCTTCTGAAAATGTCAATAATTCTAGGCTTTGCTCTAATTTTGCTATAGTCATAATTTAAATGCAGTCTTAATTTCATCAAGGCATTCATGTTATATTATGATAAAAAAAAATAACCAGATGAAGTACAGATTTTCAAAAGATAGGTTCTCAACTGAATGTCTGAGTAGAAAATTCACTTAGCTTGAAAACTGCTTCTTGGGCTGGAGAGATGGCTCAGAGATTAAGAGCACTGGCGTCTCTTCCAGAGGTCCTGAGTTCAATTCCCAGCAACCACACGGTGGCTCACAACCATCTATAATGAGATCTAGTGCTCCCTTCTGGCCTGCAGGTGTACATGCAGACAGAATGTTGTATACATAATAAATAAATTTAAAAAAACCTGCTTCTTGCTGACCTAGTTTAACCACAGTCCTGAGAAGCTGCCTCTAATATATAGGACCCTGGGAACTGTTTTGTATATTTGTTCAATTACAAGTATCTAAAAGGGAATAAAACATTCAAAAGCAGATTATCTGAGCTAATTTATCGTTTCCTAATTTGGCAAAACTGCTATAGTAAAGGTGGTTGTATGACTTACAACCTCAAGTTTATGCTGGTTTTTGATCCCATAGATATGGTTGTTTTCCAGCTGAACAAGGAATATGCTCTAACATCTCTGCCCATGAAGAGGTAGACTAAGAGAGACGCAGAATATTAAACACCCTCTTCTATGCGTCCCCAGGGAGCCTTCTGCTAATATTATACATTGCAACAACATTGCTGAAATGGTTTATTAATGACGTCAAAACAGAGTGAATGCCACATCTAATGATAGTAACAATAAAGGTTATTTATACTCTGCCTAACTGCCAGCTAGCTTTAGAGGCCTTACAAAGATACACTTAAACCACGGCAACGCAAAATAAAAATGGAACAAACTGCCTTTGGATATGAGAAAGAATCAGAATGATGTGTCCCAGGAAAACCGAACTGCCTACCACTGTTCAGCGAGTCTGAATTTACACATTTATATGCTTACTAATTTTTTCCCCCAGATTTTGAAAGATATCCATGAGTATGCCAAGCCATCATTTTCGGTCAAAGGAAATTCTGGAGAAGGAAGAATGACACAGAAGGAGAAACCCAGATGGCAGGGTGACAGTAACTGCCCATTTGTTCACATGTAGATTCTGGCCCGGGGCTGAACATACATTGCAACATCCTGGTCTCCCATGCTCCGTGAGCTGAGGTTAAAAATGACTAGTGAAGAATGCTTCAGACTACATAACTTACAGTAAAAACGCACATTCACGTGGAGTCTTTATAAGACTATAGATGTGGTGATGTCAGCTCCCAAACTGGAACATGTGTGCACATGTGCGTGCGTGCACGCATACACACACACACACACACACACACACACACACACACCTAAAATCATTTCTACGGGAAGATAATTTTTATTTAGGGGTTAGCCTTTATAAGTCACTCCAAAACATAGTCATTTCCATTTTCTCTGATGGACTCTAATATAGAACACCCTTTTCTTTTGGGCAGAATGATGGTTGTGGAAATGCAAATTTAGATGAGCTGGGACAAAGACAATTAGTTTAAGTAAGACAGATCCAAGGAAAAGCCAAAACTTGAAAATGCAGAGACTGTGGGTAAGTGAAAAAATAAAAAATAAAAAGAATGCCATTATAAAGGCTCAGGAGAGCCTCACAGAGGGATGAGCAGTGGCTTGCAATCCAGAGCTACCTCTTCACAAGCCTCATCTCTCTTCCCAATGTGTACTCAAGACACATGCCTGATAGAGTCAATTTTCATCTTAAAGATGCTTGATCACACTTGAAGGTGGTAGGTATGGGTGTGTGAGGATACACAGAAATAAATGTCAAGGCAGACTTTATGTACAATGTTGTGGTTATTAATATTTATCATTGATTTATCTTTTAGTTAACAGCAGTTATTCCTAAACCAGCTGTATACCCAAATCACCACACAGAGATGAGGATTTAGTTAGTTAACATAGAGCACAATGCTGGGCAATGATTACTCCATCCTAAATCTCCAAGCCCACAGAGCATTCTACCATTCAGATTTCCCACACTATGCTTGCTTGTAGTCATATCTCAGGTCCAATTCATCTCTCCTCATGCTTCCAAGTCCTGTCCTGCCAATCTCTCCTCTCCTACTCAATTCTTTCTCCTCCTCTCTGGACCAGGATGTCCCACCATATTCTCTCCATTGCACAGCATTGGCTGGTTATTTAATTGAAAATACAGAGAACAAATGGTGGCTTGTTTACACACACTTGACACAGGTGATGCTTAGAATAAACATCACAATTCAATGTCTGGATTGAAACCAGATAGTGGGGTAGAGAAATCAGCATGTGAATGAACAAGGGTAAGATGTATACATTCCACAAGACCATTGTACCAACAATACAGCATTAAATATGATTTCATATGAGGCCAAAAAAGTATCCAATTTTTTCATTCTCTCTCTCTCTCTCTCTCTCTCTGTGTGTGTGTGTGTGTGTGTGTGTGTGTGTGTGTGTGTGCGCGCACACACACACACACACGCTGGTATTAACTAGTTACCAATTTGACAGGATCTAGAATCCCTAGGAGACACATCTCTAGGTATATCTGTGAGGGACTGCTCCTGCTCCCTGTATGTGAGTTCCTCCATTCAAAGAACCAAGGAGAGAGAGAGAGAGAGAGAGAGAGAGAGAGAGAGGGAGGAAGTGACCTGAGAATCAGTGCTCATCTGGTTTGCTGACTGCAGATGTCATGTGACCAGCTCCTGCTGGTCAGACTGACAGACTGACCCCTTGAACTGTGGCTGAAGTAAACACATCCTTCCATACAATGTAGAAATGTTGTCACATCAGCAAGAAAAGGGGACAATCTCTTGTTTGAGCTGTCAAGTACCTAAGGTCCTCAGAACATTTACACACGGAAAGCACCAGGGATCTTGTGGTAACAAGTACAGAGCCTGTGAGCCTAGCTGGAAAGACCCCTCTTTTCTAACTTCTTTGTCAGTATCAGGGGAGTTTCTAGTGGCCAAAGTTTTGCTAACCTTGAAGCAATCAGTGCCTAGGACTGTAGAGTACTTTCAGAGATACGTCATAGAACTGTCTCTAGAATTGTTTGTTTGTTTGTTGTTTTCTGTTTGGGGTTGGGTTTGTTTTGTTTTGTTTTGTTTTGTTTTTGTTTTTCAAGACAGCGTTTCTCTGTGTAGCCTTGGCTGTCCTGGACTTTCTTTGTAGACCAGGCTGGCCTCGAACTCACAGATATCCACCTGCTCCTGAGTGCTGGGACTACAGGCTCGTGCCACTTCACCCAGCTATAATAAAAGTTTTTTAATGGTTTTATTTTGTTTTATAACAAGCTGAATCATTTGACTACTCAGCATGAGAAACATTTTAAGGATAGAAATCAACTATCATTAGGCCCTGACCCCTCGGCAACTAGAATAATACATGAACTATAGCAGGCATTTAATAAACATTTGATAAATGAGTCATTAATCCTCTAAATCCTTTCTCTCCCCTCCTTCTCCACTGCTTATTAATGCCCGTCCATCCCCAACACCCACTCCTTGGCTGCACATTCTCGTACTTTTCTGCGATTAAAGATGACCCTTCAGCAGCCAGCCTTGTCAACTGTGAAATCTCAAAGGTTGGTACAAAAAGTTTAACAAATCCAGTGAAAAGCTCTCCAGTGTTGGGGAAATTCATAATGAAAGACCTGAGGGATATGTTCTCTCGGGTGTAAAAGATTAACTGCGGAGCTGTTGGTTTTATTTTATTATTTTCATTTAGCCTCTGACTTAACCTGCTCTTTTTATAGTCGATCTAAAAATTATACTTAACACAAAAACATGTATAAATTTCAAGTTTATATCACACACTTGAGAATTTACTGCTGCAAAATATTCTCTTAGTACATTCATGATCTCATCAGAAAGCCTGATTGAATTATGCCGAGGTAATCTCTGTCTGCCTGCTCGTCAATCTACATTCAACTAATGGCAAGCTTCATCGTGGTTGCTAAGAGACAATGTTGATTATAGAAACAAAAAATATACAAATTGAAATAATGCTGACATTTTTAATCTAAGACACCCCATCTAAAGAGGCCTTCTGCTCCAATTAGGATGATTTAGTGTATTCAATAACTAAAGAGCTGTGTGTGTGTGTGTGTGTGTGTGTGTTCATTTGTACATGTATGTGTTTGTATTTCTGCTGTAACAAAAGAACTGGAAATCACAAGAGTATACGTAAGACAGAATTGTATTTCTTTCTCACAAAAAAAATCGTCAAGCGGGAGCTGGTATAATGACCCTTCAGCATCAGAGTCGTCTTTTCTCAATAGTTTCATTTTTTGTAATTTCCTTTATAATACTGTTTGCACATCACTCCCATACCTCCTCCCCGACTCATGATCTCTTCTTCAATTATTACCACTGTGTGCAGTGTACGTTTGTAAATACATTCACAAGTATTCACCAAGCCGGTGGTGGTGGCGCACGCCTTTAGTCCCAGCATTCACGCGGCAGAGGCAGGCAGATCTCTGAGTTCCAGCCTGCTCAACAGAGTGAGTTTCAGGACAGCCAGGGCTACACAGAGAAGCCCTGTCTCAAATAACCTAATCAAACCAAACTAACTAACTAGCTAACTAGCTAGCTAGCTTTGACATCCTCCTCCTGAAATTACCAAACAGCAAAAGCACCCTGACTCATGATGGACAGCAGCGACCAGCTCCAGGGTCAAGGTATAGTCTGGGGCTGCTCCCTTTACACAACTCCTGAAGATTCACAAATCTTGGAAATTGGGGTTCAGGTATCCAATGAAGTTTCTTTATCTTCCCTAGGTTGCACTTCCCCGCCCACCTCTCCTCCCAGTCTCTCCCTCTCATCTTTCTCCTCCATCCTCTCTTTCTCCTCAGAAAAAGGGAGGCCTCCCATGGATATCAACCCACCTTGGCATAGGAACGAGGCACATTTTCTCCTACTGAGGCTAGACAAGGCAGCCCAGTCATGGATCCAAAGGCAGGTAACAGAGTCAGAGACAGCCTTAGCTCCTGCTGTTAGGGGTCCCACATGAAAACCAAGCTGCACAACTGTCACGTACGTGTAGAGAGCCTCGGTCCATCCCATGCACCTTGTCAGTTTAGACCCAACCTTCTTAATGATTTCCTGTAACTAGCAATCGTATTGAAGTTGAGAGTTTGTAAACTATTTTCATAGGCTGGGCGATGTATCTCAGCAGGTGAGTCCTTGCTCCTAAGTTCAATCATTAGCACCTTGAAAAAAACAACAAAGAACACACACACACACACACACACACACACACACAAATGCATACACATAAACACACCTGCATGCATATATATTTGCATATAATTAGTCCAGTTAGGAGTATGCATTTATTTCTGGGACTTCAATTCGGTTCCATTGATCAACCTATCTTTCTACGCCAATACCATGCAGTTTTATTACTATTTCTCTGTGGTACAGCTTGAGATCAGGGATGATGATATCACCAGAAGTTGTTTTATTGTACAGAATAATTTTGGCTATCCTAGGTCTTTTATTTTTCCATTTGAACTTAGTGGTTGCTCTTTCTAGGTCTGTAGAGAATTGTGTTGGAATTTTGGTGGGAATTGCATTGAATCTGTAGATGGCTTTTGGCAGGATGCCATTTTCACTGTTAATCCTACTGACTCACAAGCACGGGGAGATCTTTCCATCTTCTAAAATCTTCTTCAATTTCTTTCAAAGACTTGAAGTTCTTGTCACACAGGCCTTTTACTTGCTTGGTTATAGTTACACCAAGATATATTATTTGTTGGTATTGTAGAGGGTATTATGTCCCGAATTTCTTTTTATTCATTTGTTTCTTTATTTATTATTTATTACAATTTATTCACTTTATATCCAGGCTGTATCCCTCTCCCTCATCTCCTCCCAGTCTCATCCTCTCTCCCCCTTCTCTCCCTATTCCTCTCCCCTAGACCACTGATAGAGGAGGACCTCTTCCCCTTCTATCTGACCCTAGCCAATCAGTTCTCATCAAGACTGGCTGCATTGTCTTCCTCTGTGGCCTTGCAAGGCTGCACCAGAGGGAGATGATCAAAGAGCTGGCCTGGCCACTGAGTTTATGCCAGGAACAGCTCCTGCTCCCCTTACTAGGGCACCCACTTGGAGACTGAATCAATGTCTACCTCAGCCCTTTGTCGTTTGTATGCAAGGAGAGCTACTGACTTTGAGTTAATATTGTATCCAGCCACTTTGCAGATGGTGTTTATCAGCCATAGGATTTCTCTGGTAGAATCTTGGGGGTCACTTATGTATACTATCATATCATCTGGGAATAGTGATACTTTGTCTTCCTTTCAAATTTCTATCCCTTGATCTCCTTTACTTGTTTTATTGCTCTAGCTAGAACATCAAGTACTATATTGAAGAGATGTGGTGAGAGCGGGTAGCCTTAGCCTGTCCCTGATTTCAGTGGGAACACTTTAGATTTCTCTCCATTTAACTCAATGTTGACTATTGGCTTGCTGTATATTGCCTTTATTGTGTTGGGTTTGTGCCTTGAATCCGTGATCTCTCCAAGACTATAAACATAAAGGGATGTTGGATTTTGTCAAATGCTTTTTCAGCATCTAGGGAGATTATCCTGTGTTTTTTTTTCTTTCAGTTTATTAATATGGTGGATCATGTTGATGGATTTCTGTATATTGAACCACCCCTGCATACCTGGGATGAAGCCTACTTGGTCATAGTGGATGATATCTTTGACGTGTTCTTGTATTCTGTTTGCAAGTATTTTGTTGAGTATTTTTGCATCAATGTTCATAAGGGAGATTGGCCTGAAATTCTCTTTCTTTGTTGGGTCTTTGTGAGGTTTAGGTACCAAGGTGACTGTGGCTTCATAGAATGAGTTTGGTAATGTTCCTTCTGTTTCTATTTTGTGGAATAGTTTGAAGAGAATTGGCATTAGCTCTTCTTTGAAGGTCTGGTAGAATTCTGCACTGAAACCATCTGGTCGTGGGCTTTTTTTAGATGGGAGACTTTTGATGACTGCTTCTATTTCCTTAGGGGATATAGGACTATTTAATTGATTTACCTGGTCTTGATTCAGCTTTGATAAGTGGAATCAATCAAGAAAATTGTCCATTTCATTTAGATTTTCAAATTTTGTGGCATATAGACTTTTGAAGTAAGTCCTAATGATTGTTTGGATTTCCTCAGTGTCTGTTGTTATGTCCCCTTTTTCATTTCTGATTTTGTTGATTTGAATGGTGTCTCTTTGCCTTTTAGTTAGTTTGGCTAAGGGTTTGTCTATCTTGTTGATTTTCTCAAAGAACCAGCTCTTGGTTCCATTGATTCTTTGAATTGTTTTATTTGTTTCTAATGTATTGATTTCAGCCCTGAGTTTGATTATTTCCAGCCGTGTACTCCTCTTTGGTGTGTTTGCTTTTTTTTTCCCTAGGGCTTTTAGGTGAGCCATTAAGTTGCTTGTATAAGATGTTTCAAATTTCTTCTTGAAGGCACTTAGAGCTATGAACTTTCCTCTTAGCACTGCTTTCATTGTGTCCCACAGGCTTAGGTATGTTGTGCTGTCATTTTCATTGATTTCTAGAAAGACTTTAATTTCTTTCTTTATTTCTTCCCTGACTCAGCTGTCATTGAGTAGCAAGTTGTTCAGTTTCCATGTGTGTGTAGGCTTTTTGTTATTTCTGTTGTCGTTGAGATCCTGCTTTAGTCCATGGTGGTCAGATAGGATACATGGGATTATTTCAATCTTTTTTGTATCTGTTGAGACTTGTTTTGTGACCAACAATATGGTCTATTTTGGAGAAGGTTCCATGAGGTGCTGAGAAGAAGGTAAATTCTTTTGTGTTTGGGTGAAAGGTTCTGTAGATGTCTGTTAGGTCCATTTGATTCATGACCTCAGTTAGAGTCATTGTTTCTTTGTTTAATTTCTGGTTTGTTGACCTGTCCTTTGTTGAGAGTGGGGTGTTGAAGTCTCCCGCTATTAATGTATGGGGATCTACATACATACATGTGTGGTTTCAGTTTTCGTAATGTTTCTTTCACAAATGTAGTTGCTCTTATAGTTGGGGCATAGATGGAGAAAACAAGATATTAAATGACAAAAACAAATTCAAACAATACTTACCCACAAATACAACATTACAGAAGATACTAGAAGGAAAAATAGAACCCAGGAAAACTAACTATATTCAGGAAAACACAGGAAACAAATAACCTCACTACAGCAAAACCAAAAGTAGCCAAGCACACAAACACACTACCATAGCCAACAGCAAAATCAAAGCATCTAACAGCCACTGGTCATTATTCTTCCTTAACATCAATGGACTCAACTCTCCAATAAAAAGACACAGACTAACAGAATGGATACATAAACAAGACCCAACAATCTGATGCATACAAGAAACACACCTAAGTCACAAAGATAGGCATTACCTGAGAGTAAAGGGCTGGAAGACAGTTTTCCAAGCAAATTGGACCCAAGAAGCAAGCAGGAGTAACCATTATTTCATCTAATAAAATAGATTTTCAACCAAAATTAATCAAAAGAGATGGGGAAGGTCATTTCATACTCATCAAAGGAAAACTCCACCAAGAAGACACCACAGTTCTTAACATCTATGCCCCAAATACAAGAGCACCCACATTTGTAAAAGAAACATTAATAAAACTGAAAGTTTATTTTATTAAATATTAGAATAGCTACTCCAGCTTGTTTCTTATGTCCATTTGCTTGAAAAACCTTTTTCCAGCCCTTTATTCTAAGGCAATGCTTATCATTATTGCTGAGGTGTGTTTCTTGCATGCAACAGAATGATGGGTCCTGTTTACCCATCTATTCTGTTAGCCTGTGTCTTTTTATTGAGTTGAGGCCATTGATGTTGAGAGATATTAATGACCAGTTGTTGTTACTTCCTATTATTTTGATGTTGGTGGTGACAGAGTGTGTATACACACTTCTTTTTGTTTTGCAGCTGTGGGGTTATTTGTTTCCTGTGCTTTTCTGGGTGAAGTGAGCCTCCTTGGGTTGGAGTTTTCCTTCTGATATCTTCTGTAGAGCTGGGTTTGTGGCTAGCTACTGTTAAAACTTGGTTTTGTCAGGAAATATCTTGTTTTCTCCATCTATGATGACTGAAAGTTTTGCTGGGTATAGTAGTCTGGGTAGACATCTGTGCTTTCTTCATGTCTGCATGACATCTGACCAGGCCCTTCTGGCTCTAATAGTCTCTATGGAGAAGTCAGGTATAATTCTGATAGGTTGACCTTTATAGGTTGATTTGGCCTTTTCCCCTTGAGGCTTTTAATATTTTTTCTTTGTTCTGTACATTTAATGTTTTGATTATTATGTGACAGGAGAATACTCTTTTCTGGTCCAATCTATTTGATGTTCTGTAGACTTCTTGTATGTTTATAGGCACCTCATTCTTTAGTTTGAGGAAATTTTCTCCTATGATTTTTTTGAAAATTTTTTCTGGGCCTTAGAGCTGGAGTCTATTGTTTAGCATGTATATATTTAACCATTTAAACAAATTTTGTTAAGAAAAACTATCCTTTCTTCACTATGTTGCCTTTAGAACTTAGAAACAGTATCAGTTACCCACGGTTGTGTGAGTCAATTTCTAAATTCTCTATTTGATTCCATTAGTCAATATATCATTACACCAATAGCACAGTTTCTTGATTAATATGGCTTTACAATAAGACTGTGGATGACTTAGGATAAGCCCTTCAACCTTGTTCTTTTGCAATGGTATTGTGTCTGGTCTACTTCCTTTTTATTTCCATATAGATTTCCAAATTGACTTGTCAATTTCTACAGTATGCCTGCTGGGATTGTGTTAAATACATGGATTGATTTGGGCACAATTATTATGCTAATATAGTCTTCCAACTCATAAGCAGAGTATATATTTCCATTTAGTTATGTCTTCTTTAATTTCTTTCAGAATAATATATAATTATCAGTGTATAGGTTTTGAACATCTTTTGTAATTTTTTATCTGTAGGTATGTCATATGCCTTACTCCATTTAATTGTTTTTTTTAATCATCATTTTAATTTACAGGTTTTCCTTGTTCGTATCTAGAAACGTACATTAGACATGATCTGGGGAAACTACATATAAAATGGAATTTGTACAAAATAACTAAGATTCCAAATGTACAGGAAAGTTGTAAGGAAAGCCCAGCTATATGTGTCTCACACATTGCCCATTAGAGCCCAGGCTTACACAGCAAAGCTATGTTGCACAGTTTTCACTGCTGACATTATTTTAGGATGTTATGAAGTCTATAACTCAATCAACTTTTACAGGTTCACGGGGATGTGCGATCATCACCACAGCTTTGAAACATTTCCTTCCCCTCCATAAAAGATACACTCTGCCCTGCAGCCGCCATCACACTTTTCCATGACCCTAGGCAGCTACCACCCTACTTTTCACCTGGATATCCCTTTCTTCGTTAGTCTCCTTCGTTCAGAAGTTTATTTTCCTCCCACACAGCAAGTAACAAGTGTGACATTTCAAGCCAAATGCAGAAATAGTTTCCTGCTTTCAAAGAAGAAACTGTGCCAGGATTCTTTCTCTTTGTGCTGTTTTCTCTATTAGAATGACCTCGTTTCTGACAGCCTGGACAACTACTAAAACCAGGAGAATTGAACCTGAGTTTAAAAGAAGAGGCTACTAAAATGTTCTCCTTAAAACTTAATCTTACTTTTAAGAACTAGATTTCAAAATGATTAGTATCCAGTAAAGATATCATCTTTAAAGAGAATGAAAATAGAACCAGTGAAGCAGATTTGGCACCAAAGTGGCAAGGCAGCTTCACTGGGTCCAGGAAATGCATAGGGATGTACTAAGTTCTCATGTATTCAGTTGCAGAAAAATACCAGGCCACACACTAAAGATGGTGAAATTTTATGCAATAACACTGTTGTAACAGGGATAAAACTTGAATCCAGAATTTTGCTTGCACCCATTGTATAGAAATTGCTGAATATCTTAAAGAAAGAATGAGAGACAGAGCTTAACAGAGACAGGTAAATTTAAAAAACAAACAGGTTTATTAATTGACATTTATTTGGGGAAAAAAAACAAACTTGTTCAAAACTTTGGGACAAGAAGTGGCTTTGTAGAGTAGAGCAAAGCACTCATCAAAATCAGAACTCTGAGCCAGCGAGATGGACGAATAGGTGAGAATGCTTGCTGCAAACCTGGCCATGGGAGCTCAGGACCCAGAATCCACATGAGAGGTTGACAGAATCGATTCCTAAAAGGTGGGCTCCTACAGCCTGGCATGCACATGCCCTCACACATACATATGTGTGTTCATGAGTATGTATACATACAAAGATAGATAGATAGATAGATAGATAGATAGATAGATAGATAGATAGATAGATAGATAGATAGATAGTAGATAGATAGTAGATAGATAGATGATAGATGTGAATGACACAGGACAGAGAAGCAGGCAAGCTGACTGCAGCTCTTCACTTCTCTCTCCTTTCCAAATCCAGTCCCCGAATCTCATCCCCAACTCTGGAGCAGACTGCCTACTTACAATCCTTGGGAAGTGTAAGCGTACACTCTCTGCTCCCGTTCCCAGGGAACTAGGCAGATCCTGGTGGAACACCCTGCCTCCTCCCTCTTGTGGCCCCCTCACCTCCCTCCACTTCTATCCCATCCCCATTCCTAAGCATCAGCTCCCAATACCTACAAACACACTGTACCTGGGACCAGCAGTGGCCACACCTAGCAGGATTCTAGAAGCATCCTCTACCAAGCAACACACAGTCGCTATGTTTTCCTAAGAATCAGAGAGGACAACAGAAAGCAAGGAACAAAACACACGTTTAGCAAAGACAAGACTAGACATCAGCACCTAGAATTACAATCATCCAAACCCAGATGCCTAGACACCAGTGTGAAAATGCGGTCAATAAGAGCCAGGACAATAGGTTTCCACCAGAGCCCAGCAACCCCACTTCAGTGGCCCCTGAGGTAGATAACATAACTGAAGCACAAGACAAGGACCTTAACATAGCCTTTATGAATATGGTAAAAGTTATTAAAAAGAAAATGAAAAAAATCCCTTTTTTAAAGTCTACAAAACACCAACAAACAATGGAGGAAAGTGAATAAAACAGTTCAAGACCTGAAGTGAAAATAGAACCAATACAGAAAACCCAAACTGAGGGATATCCAGAAAGGCAAAATTTAGGGACTCCAACAAAAACCTCAGAGGCAAACTTTCCCAACAAAATACAAGAGATGGAAGAAAGAATCTCAGGCATTGAATACAAGATAGATGAAATGGGCATCTAGGTCAAAAAAAGTTAAATAAAAAAAAAAATCTATGTATACAGCATCCAGGAAATCTAGGACACTATGCAGAGACCAAAATTAAGGCTAATAGGACTAGTGGAAGAAGAAGAAACACAGGTCAAAGGCACAGAAAATATTTTCAACAAAACCATAGAAGAAAATTCCCCTAACCTGAAGAAGGATGTGCCTGCCGAGGAACAAGAAGCGTAGAGAACACAAAATAGACTGAACCAAAAAGGAAATTTTTCCTTGGCACATAGTAATCAAAACACTAAATGCACAAAACAAATAAGAAATATTAAAAGCTGCATGAAAAAAAAGATCAACTAATATATAAAGGAAGATGCATTTTAGTAACACCTGACTTCTTAGTGGAGAATCTGAAAGCCAGAAGGTCCTGGATAGATCCGCTGCAGGCTCTGAGGCCACAGAGTCTAGCCTAGACTACAGCAAAATGTTCAATCACAACATATGGAGAAAGAAAGACATTCCAAGATAAAAACCAAACTTGAGTGATATCTATCTACAAACCTGCAGAAGGTGATAAAAGACCTAGCAGATATCTACACAAATTTCACTCAAACACAAAAGAATGTACTTTCTTCTCAGCAGCTCATAGAACTTTCTTCAAAATTTACCACCTACTCAGACACTTAGCAAGTGTCAACACATTGAAGAGTATTGAAATAACACCCTGAATCCTATCTGACTACCACAGAATAAGCTAAATGTCAAGTACAGAAAGCTTACAAACTCACAGAAACTGAACTAACAGGCAATAGAAGCTGTCATTAAAAGTCTCCCAACAACAACAACAAAAAGCCCGGGGCTAGATGCTTTTAGCACAGAATTCTACCAGACATTCAAAGAAGAGTTAATACCAATGCTCCTCAAATAATTCAAATTATAGAAACAATGAATATTGGCCAATTTGTTTTATGAGTCACAGTTACTTTGATTCCTAAACCACATAAAGACCCAGAAAAGAAAAAGAATTATAAACCAATTTCCCTTATGAATATAGATGCAAAAATTCTCAGTAAAATGCTTGCAAAATGAATTCAAGTACACATCAAAAAGATCACCCACCACAAAAAAAAAAAAAAAAAAAAAAAAAAAAGTAGGATTCATCCTGGAGATGAAGGATATTATCTTGGAGTAACACTAATTAAACAAGTGAAATACTTGAATGATAAAAACTTTAAGTACTGAAGGAAAAAAAAAACCTGAAGATATCAGAAGCTGGAAAGATTTCTCATGCTCATGGATCAGTATTAATATAGCAAAAATGGTCATTCAACCAAAAGCAATCTATAGAGTCAATGCAATCCCCATCAAAATTCCGACACAATTCTTTACAGATCTTGAAGGGATAATTTTCACCTTCATATGGAAACACACTTTTGTGCCTCTGATTCTTGGCACACACCATCACAGAAACCAGACTCTTCACTCCGAAGCAGTTTAATGCAGCCCTTTGGATTCAAAAGTTCCATTCAATTAAGACCTAATGACATGGTCAGGAACAAAAGTACCAATGTTTCCTTTTAATGATATAGATGGAAGACTTGTGCAATATTAGTTTCTGGTAAAGAATTTCAGTTCCGAGATGATTTTCTACCTTCACGATCAATGCTGTAGAAAAGATGGACACCTAGGCTAGATGCTGGGAAAGGTAAGTTCTAAAGTCTCTTTGAAAACAGCATCCTTTCAGCACCTCCTCTTGAACTTTCTGCTTTAAACTCTGTGTGTTAGGAGTTATTGTTTAAGTAAATTGAGTCTTTTGTCTGCCTTGCACAGAGGCCTTCCTAGAAAATCCTTGAGCAGCGATGGAGGAGCTGTGAGCATTGCATTGAAGAAAGCCTAAAGAGCTACCTTTGAAGTGTGCAAGGTTTACAGGCCTTTATAAAGCTCCAGGAGTTCTGAATCCCTCTTTCACACTGATTTTCTATTTCCCATGTTTGGTAAAAATTAAGTCATTCATTCCCAAACAAGCAGCAGGTTCTATCCCTTGCTCTAGATTTTCTTCCATCAAACAAAGACTATCTCATCTAGGTCTGCACAGAGCCACAGCAAAACTAGAGAATCTACCCAACACCTACACACCTACACACACACACACACACACACACACACACACACACACACACACACATCCTTTCTTCTTTTTTTTTTTTTAGGTATAATAAATGGTATAGACCTCTTTTTTTTTACTTTTTTTATTAATTACAGTTTATTCTCTTTGTATCCCCCTGTAGCTCCCTCTTTCCTCCCCTCCCAATCTCACCCTCTCTCCCCCTTCTCTACCCATGTCCCTCCCCAAGTTCACTGATGGGGGAGGTCCTCCTCCCCTTTCTTCTGATCCTAGTCTATGAGGAGTGGTTCCATTGTCTTCCTCTGTGGCCTGGTAAGGCTGCTTCCCCCTCAGCAGGAGGTGATCAAAGAGCAGGCCAATCAGTTCATGTCAGAGACAGTCCCTGTTCCCATTACTATGGAAACCACTTGGGTACTGAACTACCATGGGCTACATCTGTGCAGGGGTTCTAGGTTGTCTCCATGAATGGTCCTTGGTTGGAGTATCAGTCTCAGAAAAGATCCCTGTGCCTAGATTTCTTGGTTCTGTTGCTGTCCTTGTGGAGCTCCTGTCCTCTCCAGATCTTACTATCTCCCCCTTCTTTCATAAGATTCCGTGCACTCTGCCCATAGTCTGGCTATAAGTCTCAGTGTCTGCTCTTATACTCTGGAGGGTGGAGCCTTTTAGAGGCCTTCTGTGGTAGGCTCCTATCCTGTTCCCTGTTTTCTCCCTCTTCTGATGTCCATACTCTTTGCCTTTCTGAACAGGGATTGAGTATCTCAGCCAGAGTCCTCCCTCTTGATTAGTTTCTTTAGGTGTACAGATTTTAGTATGTTTATCCTATATTATAGATCTAATATCAACTTATGAGTGAGTATATACTGTATGTGTCTTTCTGTTTCTGAGATACCTCACTCAGGTTGATCTTTTCCAGTTCCCACCATTTGCCTGCAAATTTCATGATTTCCTTGTTTTTTTATTGCTGAGTAATATTCCATTGTGGAGATGTACCACAATTTCTGTATCCATTCCTCCGCTGAGGGACATCTGGGTTGTTTCCAGCTTCTGGCTATTACAAATAAAGCTGCTACAAGCATAGTTGAGCAAATGTTCTTGTTGTATACTTGAGCATCTTTTAGATATATGCCTAGGAGTGGTATAGCTGGATCTTGAGGTAGCACTATTCCGAATTGTCTGAGAAAGCGCCAAATTGATTTCTTTAAAAGGATAAAAGGAGGGTGGAGAGAAGGAAGAAAAGAGGAAGGGAAGAGGGAAAGGTGGACAGGAGGGAAAGGAACAAGAAGGCCTGGAGCCTTGCTGGGTGTGGTCTGAAGGGAGCAGAGAGGTCAATGTTTCCACCCAGCCTGCCAAGCACTGCACAGTGAAAATAATCTCACTTTCGAATTCAAGGTAAGCTCCCAGAACCCCTGCTAGCCTGTGGCTGAAGGGAAACCTGGGGAAGGAAAAGGTCGCAGAGATGCCTAGCCAGGAGTGTATGCAAACTAAATCAAATGTATTGTTCAAATTTTACAGTGGGTCATCTCTTCTTTTTCTTATTTCTTTTCAATATCGAATGAAGGGCTGACCAGCAAGGTCAAACTCCCCTTATTAATGAGGCATTGCTGGGGCTCTGTCCCATTAGGGCGCTCAGAACGGTGCATTTACTGCAATTTGCAGCACTTAATAGAGAAAGGTCAGAGCAGGTCACGTTCAATTTCCACTTGGCAGAGGGAGGAAAAATGGAAGCAATTCATTTGCACAAATTTGAATAATTCTTCTCCGTCTCCTTTTCTTTATCTACTTACGGATAATTCCTGCATCTTACCTCACTCACAATCATTTCAGAACTGCCAACTGCCAGATTTCTATGAAGGCTGTAATGGAGCTGACAGATTCTATGAATCCAGGTGTCAAAATAAAGCCACCAGCTCTGTCCCCCGCCCGCTGCTCACCACAGGGAATAGGAGTTGCCTCTCGTGGGCTCTTAAACTTATCATAAATGTATCAAGATTGCTGTGGGCCATGAAACAGCTGTAGACAATTAATCTTTCCACAATTCTTCGGCATAAGAATTGCTTTTCCCCCGCAAAGCAACATCTGCCGGGCCGAGGTGATTATTCACGGCCGATGGGCGCCACCATAGTTTTATGCATAGAGCCATCAGTGGCAATGAAGCAAAATTTATAGTTTTCCCTGGTTCAGTAAAAATAACATTTCAGCTGCATTAAAACATCATCCATCAGCATTGTCCTGGAGCCCGGAGCTCCGTCTCATCCACAGAAATTAAAAAGTATTCATTTTAATGTTAACTTCTGAAGCTTGCAATATCACAGTTGCCTGTGGGGTGGGGCACAGCCATGGTGGGAAGACGGGTGGGAGAGATTGTTAGGAAGCACAGAGTTGCTGAGCATTCTGTGTGGTACTACCTAGCGAGGTCTTTCAGAAGGCTGGACTGTGGCTCTTATTTATTCGTAACCCCTGAATGCTTCATCAAAAATCCTCCCCTGAAACCGAACAACTAAAGAAAGAAAGTTATTTCACACAAACAGTATAATTCCTTGCTGCAGGGGGAAAGCATCAAGGATGCAAGGGAACAGCCACCTTTCCTTGTGCAGTAGGCATTTTGCTTCTTCAAAAGCAATTGTTTAAACTTTTGTCTGTCTTGTGTGGTGAGACTCGCCTGGAGGATGGGCAGTCAGCCTCTGCTCTTGAACCTCACTCAGCGTCAAGGCAGAGGGCTTGGGGTCCCCTCTCAAAGGTAGAAGAGACACCTGTGCTTTGGATCTCAACTTTGAGAACAGGGTAAATTTGAGAGCTGGGGTGGAGTCAGTGCCAACCTGTAATTCCCATTATGGAGGAAAGTGGGTCAGAAGTTCAAGGCTCACTTGAGATACCTGAGGCCCTCCCTTGAAAAAGCCACGAACAAAAAAATAAAATAAATAAAATGAAGTGTTGTAGAGTCATGAATATTTAAACCTTGTAAAAATCAAAGAAGAGAAAGGAGCCATGAACTCAGTGGCTCTACCCAAACCTTTATACAGTGTATGTCTCCCAAACTGAGCAATTTGCAAATAAAATACAAATGTCATGTCCACACTCACACCTGCACAATTAACTTACCCACTCTTCTAATGCTGACACTTTTTAAATGTCATGTAATTACTCTATCCAACCAACATTTACTTTAGCAATGTGTTCCCAGTCCCATGCCACATGCTACAGATGAACATAAAGACAGAGGTCCTGTTTTGGGGCAATTTATAGCACAAGAGAAGATTATATAGACAAATACCTGAAACACGGTGGTGAACAAGGAATTAAAGTTGCATGAAAAAAAAAAACAACAAACATATGGCTCATCTGGGAAGAATGGAAGAAAGACATCAGTTAAATACAGTTTACAAAAAATAGACACTAAATGCTTTCCATCCTAGGCATTAGCAATGGTGTCATTACCCCCTTGAAACATTACAGTGTGAGGTCATGAATAAATTAACTTAGAAAGTCCCCAAGACAGGCTAAGAAGTAATGAGGTAGAAGGTAAGAATTTGGCTAAGAACAACAGCCAATGATCCGATGAGGTTTTCTAAGGTGTGAGGTTCTATATTAATGGCCTCGTAGAATCAGTGTTTGTCCTTGGCATGTTTTCATCCACAAGTGAAAGCTAATCATTTTTAACTCATTGGAGATTCTCCTAATTTCACAGTCAATGAAACATGGGTTTCACTGCAAGCCTGAAGTTGAATTTCACCTAGGAGAAAGGGCAAGCTGAAGCTTCTTGTGTCAGTAAATCCCAAATCAGTAATGTGCTGATCTGCCATAGCAAGAGACCTCCGCACGGGGGTGACTCCTGACCAGCCCCTCCAGGAGAGCACAGACCCTCAGAGGCATGAGCTCACATCATAGCAAAGATCTCCAACAGCTTAAGTCATCCTCTTCTCTTCAGTTTCCTGATTTTAAAGAAGCATGTATTTTTAAAACATATTTTTAAAGACTTGGCGGCCTTGTGTGAAGGAATGCCTACACTGCTCTTGAATAAACGTATTCTTCACCAAGTTTAAGAGTAGTATTTTGAATGAAATATGTTGCCCATAGTCTGAGGCATGTGAGCACTGGGTACCCAGGTCATGGACTGCTAGAGAGGGCTTAGGCTACAGTTGCTGACGTCACCACGCCTGCTGCCACTCTGTCTTAGCCATTGTGGACTCTAACCTTCAGGAACCATGAGCCAAAGTAAACTCTTCTTAAGTTGTCCTTGGTGTCTTACCACAGGAGCAGAAAAGTAACTAATATAGTGTGTGTGTGTGTGTGTGTGTGTGTGTGTGTGTGTGTGTGTAAGTGTGAGAGTCTGTGAGAGAGTGAGTATGTGTAAGAGTGAGTGTATGTATGTATGTATGTATGTGTGAGTGAAGAGTATTTGTGTGTGTGTGTAGAAAGACAATTTTAAAATCAAATTTTCAAATATTTTATTTGTGTTCTTCTTTAAACATTCCATGTATTTGGGGCACAAGAGAAAGGTAAAATCCAAAATGGGTTGAGGAGCAGAAAGGACTCTCTAAAACAAACATACCTTGTTTTCCGTGTGTTTATTGTCACAGGGACAGAACATTAAGTCTAGCTTGTTGCCCTGGTCACGTCACTGAGACTGGTGGGGGAAGTCAGCACTGTCAGCCCCACACAGTGCTAGTCAGGCCTGCCTGGTACTGCTCAGTCCCACTTTGTTTGCAGTTCTCTGTGAGTAACAGGACTTTTCTGGAGATAAAGACGTGGATGCAGTTTAACAGTTTTAGTGAAAACCTGAGAAAGGAAATAACCAGCAGTTCTGCACAAATTCACATTTCAGGGCCCAAGGTGGTCACTCTCCACAATATCGAAAAGGCCACAGTAGTAGTCCCAGAGTCACTATGGAAATTCTAAGACATCAAAGGACAATTCCCAAACACGAGATGAGAGCAAGCATCAATATTTTAAATGAAATGAAAAATAGATCCAAGAAGTATTTAATATTGAATCTGAGAATAATTGTGGATATTCCTGAAGATTGGGAAGATGAAAGTAAGTTTTTCTTGGGATGATGGGCACTGACCACCCTGTTCAGGAGTGTGCCATGGACCAGTGGGAGGAGCCAGGGGTTGGTTTCATGGGTTTCTCCAAAGCATGTTCTAAAACTGACCCACACCTTTATAGTCAAGATGGAGACATGTGGGCTGAAGGAGCTGCAATGTGCAGGCGCCACAGTTAGCTGAACAGTATTAATTAGCAACAGAAGGAGCCTCAGAAAGCTAGTGCGCCCAAGGGCCAGGACAAGAATCTGTTTCTCAACACTGCTGCGGGGAAAGTCCTATTCTCCTGCTGTTGCTGGTCTACACTGAGAAGATCCATTAACACCCAACGCTGCCAGCCTCGTAATCCTTATGTGAGCCGAGAGCTGGCTACAGGCTGTAAATGTAGCACAATAACAAATGTACACTCTAGCTTCCATATGCAACAAACTGTACCACACAAGACAGCCTCAACTTAATGTTGACCTAATAAAAGCACTGCTAAAGCCAGGGGTACCCCAACAACTACATAACAATCAATAAACATGATCCTAGGCAGCATCCTCGAAATTTAGTGATGTATTATGTACTTTTTAAATATTGAAAGTAAAGACAAACAATTGATACACAGGCAAAATTAGGTACCAAGAAAATCAGAGTTCAAAACTTTTATTTTGTGCGTGTATGTGGTACCAGGTCGAACCTGGGCATTGAACCTAGGATTCCACGAATACCAAAGAAATACTCTACCATTGAGCTATACATAGCACCATTCCTCAAAACTATTTTTTTAAAACTGACTTTTAAAAAAATGGCCAGGATATAGGTCTGTTGGCAGGGTGCATGCCTAGAATGCATGAAGCCTGGGTTCAATGCTCAGTGCCTCATAAACAAAGCAGGCATAGCAGCATGAGCCTGCAGTTTCAGCACCATGGAAGCAGACACATCAGAAATTCAAGTCCTCCTTTGCTACAAAGAAAGATTAAGGCCAGCCTAAGCTAAGTGAGACCCCGCTTCCCTTAAAAAAAGAAAAGCAAAGAAGCCAGGCAGAGGGGCACACCCTTGTAATGCCAGCACTTGCTTGACAGAGGCTTCTAAACACAGAGGAGTGACCGAAGAGGAAAAACACTAAAGCGGAAACTTCCCTGTTGCCAGTCACCTCCTTCCAGGAACCAAAAAGGAAGAAGTCATCTTTGCATCGCCTTGGATTCACTGTCCTGGAGTAAAGAGGACACGAGGAGCAAAAGACACAAATGAGTCTCCAAATGCCACCGTCGTGACAAAGGGCCTCTGGTGTCTGTCAGAACTGTGTGTGACCAACTAGAATTTAGCCAGCTAAGAGCTATGAGAAGAAGAAACATCTGGTGATCCAACAACCAAGGAGTCAAATGCCTGGAACACTGGAACAGGAAATGTCCTTCAATCACACTCGAGAGAACTCAGCCAAGCTCCTCTCGGCACCCAGAACCTGCAGGACCTGCCACTCAGTCCCAGCTCGAAAATTAATAGCCCAGCTAGAGACGGGAATAGCCCTCTCATGTGGAAGCTAGGCGGTTTCCAGGTCACCGCAACTTGTACTAGAGGAGTGACAAGCTTCAAAGTTGAGTGGCCAGGTGTGCCACGGTATTCAAGTGTGTAGGTCTGAGGACCACACAGAGGGTTGATTCTGCTGTGAGGATTCTACCGAGGTCATCAGTCTTAGCAGTATCCTTTATCCACTGAGCCATCCCACCATGCTCTACTTCATTTCCTGAGAACTGTGTATTTCGTTAGCCCATAGGTGGACTGGACTGTTTGATTTCATGTTGTTTCTTTTTTTTTCCTAATCTCTGAATACCACAGGTAATATTCTGTCAGACGTTCAGCTTCCAAAGACTGACTT
Source organism: Psammomys obesus (assembly GCF_907164565.1). Lineage (NCBI taxonomy): Eukaryota > Metazoa > Chordata > Mammalia > Rodentia > Muridae > Psammomys > Psammomys obesus. Next base: position 3,450,052 of record NW_026596155.1, read on the forward strand.
CCTACTCTCGGGTTTTGTCTCTTCATTCAAGTAACTCTTTCCTTTGCTGTGCAGGAGATTTATTCTGTGCCATTTGTTAATTGTTGGTGTTGTTTCCAGAGCACCTGGAGCCCCTTTCAGGTGCTTGTGTTTAAAGTGTTTTCTCTGCTTTTTCCTCTAACTGGCTCAGAATTTCAAGTCTGAGATTAATGTCTGTGATCCCATTGGAGTTGGATTTTGTACAGGGTCAGAAAGAGATTAATTTTCATTCTTCTACCTGTGGGTTATCTAATTTTCCCAACACCATTTGTTGAAGAGGCTGCCTTTTCTCCTGTGTATTTTTGGCATTTTCATAAAAAAAAAAAAATCTCAGGTTACAACTATGTGAATTTGTATCTGAATCCTCTGTTCTGTTTGGTTGATTTGTGCCAGTACTGTGATGTTGTTGTTGCTGTTGCTGTAGTGGTTGTTGTTGTTGTTACTGTTGTTGTTGCTGTTGTTGTTGCTGCTGCTGTTGCTGCTGTTGTTGATGTGTTGTTGCTGCTGCTGTTGTTGCTTTGCTGTTGTTGCTGTTGTTGTTGTTGATGTTGTTGATGATGTTGTTATTGTTGATGTTGCTGTTGCTGCTGTTGATGTTTTTGCTGTTGTTGTTGATGTTGATGTTGTTGATGTTATTGCTGTTGTTGTTATTGTTGTTGCTGTTATTGTTG
>NW_026596155.1:3450750-3492012 GCF_907164565.1 Psammomys obesus
TGTTAAGATTCTTTTTCCTATGACAACGAGCATAGGAATTTTGATGATGATTGCATTGAATTTGCAGAGTGCTCTTAGTCAAATAACCATTTTCACTATGTTCTTCTGACCCATGAGCATGAGATGTCTTCCCGTCTTCTTCAGTGTCCTTCTTTGCTACTTTGAAATTGTCATCATAGAGATTTCTCTCATCTTTGGTTAGATTTCATGAATTTTTTTTTTGGTTTATTGGCAGCTACGAATGGGGTTGTTTCCCTGATTTCTTTCATTATTGTTCATTATTGTTATCTACGAGGACCACTAATTTTGTACATTAATTTTGTATTTTGCTATTTGCTGAAAGTATTTCTCATATCTAATAATTTTCTAATCTTTAGAGTCTTTTACCTACAGAATTGCATTATTTGCAAATAAGAACACTTTGGCTTCTTCTTCTTTGTTTCTTTTGTTTCCTTTTCCTGTCTTATTGCTATAGCTATGATTTTAAGCACTACATTGAATAATAGAAGGAAAACAGACACTTGTCACTGATTTTGGTGGAGATGCTTTGAGCTTTCCCCCATTTAATATGGTGCTAGATATAGGTTTGTTGTGCATAGCTTTCGTTGTATTGAGGTATGCTCCCTCCATCTCTAATCTACTCAGACTTTTATCATAAAGGAATATTGGATTTTATCAAAAGGTTTTGATGCATCTCTTTAGGTGAATATGAGATTTCTGTTCTTGAATCTATTTTCTGTGATATATTATGTTAACTGATTTACATATGTTAAATCATCCTTTCATGTTTAGAATAAAAACAACTTGATCAAGGTAGTTGATCTTTTTTATGTATTTTTTAATTTCATTTTTCAAGCTTTAAGAATATTTGCTCTAGAACCCCCTGCTCAGATGTAGCCAAGAGCAGCTCAGTCTCCATGTGGGTCCCTAGTAAGGGGAGCAGGGGCTGTCTCTGACATGGGCTCTGTTGCCTGCCCCTTGATCACTTCCCCCTTGCCAGGCCACAAAGAAAGAGGATGAGGCTGTCCTGATGAGACTTGATATGCTGGGGTCAGTTGGTAGGGGAGGAGGAGGGAGGAGGAGTTCTCCCATTCTGAGAACTAGGGGAAGGGGATAGAATAGAAAAGAGAGAGAGAGAGTGAGAGAGAGAGAGAGAAGGTGGCACCAGGAGATTAGGGAGAGGGCTACAATCAGGATGTAATGTGAATAAATTTAAAAAATAAATTTAAATTTAAAAAAGTAAAAAATTTTAAAAATTATTAAAATTAAAAATAAAATAAAGGTGCACACCACCTCCACCTGGCTTTGAAATCCCAATTTTATAAATTTTGATCTTCTTTTTCTTGTAATTAGATTGGCTAAAAGTTCATTAATCTTGTTATATGTTCAAAGAATCAATTACTAGGCTTATTGATTCCTTGTTGTGTTTTTATTTCTATTTTATTTGTTTCTGTTCTTTCTCAGTTTTTTTTTTCTTTCCATCTACTGACTTGCAGTTTAGCTCGTTCTTGTCATTCCATGGTCATAAGGTGCACTGTTAAGCTGTTTGTTTCTGAGGTCTCTGATATTTCAGTGTAGGCAGCTGTAGCTATAAATGTCTCTTTCGTTGTTCTCCATATATTTAGGTATGTTGTGTTTTCGTTTTCATTTGATTCAGGGAATTCATTTTGCTTTATATTATTTCTTTAGTGATCCATTCATTATACAATAGTGCACTGTTCAATCTCCAAGAGTTTATATATGCTGTTGTTTCCCTCTAAATCACTGCCATTGTGGTCAGGTAAAATATAAGGAGTCATTTATAGTTTACTATATTTAGTAAGGCTTGCTTTGTGTCCTCTCTCATATGATCTATTTTAAAGAAGGTTCTAAACACTGTGGAGAAGAATGTATGTTCTTCAGTGTTTGCATCAAAAGTTATATAGATGTCTGTTAGGTCCATTTGATTTTTTTTTTTTTTTTAGAAAAGATAGAGATATTTATTTTATAAACTCCTCATGAGAAATTACTCTTTTTTTTCCAGGAAAAAGTTTTTTTTTATTTTTATTAATTACAGTTTATTCACTTTGTATCCACACTGTAGCTCCCTCCTCCCCTCCCAGACCCATCCTCCCTCTTCTCCACCCTTCTCCCTCTCCCAATCCACTGATAATGCAGGTCCTTTTCCCCTTCCCTCTGATCCTAATCTATCAGGTCTCATCAGGAGTGACTGCATTGTCTCCTTCTGTGGCCTGGCAAGGCTGCTCCCCCCTCAGGGAGGAGGTGATCAAAGAGCAGGCCAATCAGTTCATGTCAGAGATAAAATCCCTGTTCCCATTACTATGGAGCCCACTTGGATACTGAAATGCCATAGGCTACCTCTATGTAGGGCTTTCAGGCCATCTCCATGAGTGGTCCTTGGCTGGAGTATCAGTTTCAGAAAAAAACCCTGTGCCCAGACTTTTTGGATCTGTTGCTGTCCTTGTGGAACTCCTGTCCTCTCCAGGTCTTACTATCTCCCACTTCTTTCAGAAGATTCCCTGCACTCTGCCCAAAGTTTGGCTATGAGTCTCAGCATCTGCCTTGATACCCTGCAGGGTAGAGCCCTTCAGAGGCTCTCTGTGGTAGGCTCCTGACCTGCATTTGATCTTTGATGCCTTTGAACTGAGCTGCTTACCTCTTTTATGTCAGAATGACCTAACTATTGGTTGAAGTGACATATTGAAATCACTTACCATTGTGATGAAATTGATTGCTGTTCTTACATTTACTAGTATTTATTTTATGAAATTGGGTACACCAGTGTTTAGGGTATATATGCTTAAAATTGTGATATCCTCTTGATGGGTTATTCCTTTAATCATTATAAAGGGAACATTTTGTCAAATATTAGAAGAGTGAGACCTGCTTGTTTCATGACCCCATTTGCTTGGAATACCGTTTTCCTTCCCTTCATCCTAAAGTTGCATCTATCTTTGATGATGACAAATAGACAGACCCTGTTTTTCACTCCAGTGTGCTAGTCTGCATCTTTATTTATTATAATCTATTCACTTTGTATGCCAGCTCTAGCCCCTCTTTCATCCTTTCCCAATTCTACACTCCCTCCCTCTTCTCTTCCTATGCCCCTCCCCCAGTCCACTGATAAGGGAGGTCCTCCTCCCCTTCCCTCTGACCCTAGGCTATCAGGTCTCATCAGGACTGGCTGCATTGTCTTCCTCTGTGGCCTGGTAAGGTTGCCCCCCCTCAGGGGGAGGTGATCAAAGAGCCAGCCACTGAGTTCATGTCAGAGATAGCCCCTGTTCCCCTTACTAAGGAAATCCACCTGGAGACTGAGCTGCCATTGGCTACATCTGTTCAGGGGTTCTAAATTATCTCCATGAATGGTCCTTGGTTGGCGTATCAGTCTCAGAAAAGACCTCTGGGCCTAGATTTTTGGTTCTGTTGCTCTCCTAGTGGAATTCCTGTCCACTCCAGGTCTTTCTATCTCCCCCTTCTTTCATAATATTCCCTGCACTCCACCCAAAGTTGGCCATGAGTCTCAGCAACTGCTTCGATACCCTACTGGGTAGAAGCAGGGTAGGGAAAGGTGTATGCTAATTCCTGTGATTTTGTCAATTTTGTGGTGTTTGTTTTCCTATTCCTTATTTATATGTTGCTATTCTGGGTGGTATTGTCCTGTGGTATTGTCCTGAGATGTGTCATCATTCTCTTCCATGGAAAAAGATTCCTTCAAGGGCTGGAGAGATGGGTCAGTGGTTAAGGGCACTGTCTGCACTGCCAGAGGTCCTGAGTCCCATTCCCAGCAAGCACATGGTAACTGCCCTCCTCTAGTATATAGGTGTACATGCAGATAGAGTACTCATATATATTAAATAAATAAATAAATAAAATCTTCAAAAAAAAAAAACAAATATTCTTTCAAGTTTCTCCTAAGAAGCCAGTTTATTGAACATAAATTCCTTCAGACTTTTTATTATGGAAGCTTTGTTGTTAATTTGTTTTTTTTTTTTCTCCTTAAGTTCTGACAAGTTTCCTGTGAATTGTTGTCTCAGTTGGTAATTGCTTGTCAGATCCTGAAGTAACATCATCCAAACTCCTCCTGGCTTTTAAGGTTGTCCTTAAGAAATCTGACGTTCATAGCAGAGATGCATAGCCAAACATTAGGTGGAACTCAGGGAATCCCATGGAGTGGGTGGGAAGAATTATAGGAGCCAGAGAGATAGAGGACACCACAAGAACGTGGACCACTGCATCAACTAAGCAGGGCTCATAGCGGCTCACAGAGGCTGAACTGACAATCAGGGGGCCTATATGGGTTTGAGCTAGGTCGTCTGCATATACAGTATGGTTGTGTAGGTTGGTATTCCTGCGGGACTCCTAACAGTGGGAGCAGAAGTCGTCTCGGACTCTTTTGCTTGCTCTTGGGACCCTTTTCCTCCTACTGGGCAGCCTTATCTGGCCTCAATATGAGGGTTTGTGCCTAGTCTTATTTTAACTTGTTATGCCCCTGGGAGACCTGCTCTTTTCTGAAGAGAAACAAAGGAGGAGTGAATCTGAAGGAAAGGGGAGGTGGAGGACGGGGGACTGGGAGGAGTGGAGGGAGGGAAGCTGCAGTTGGGGTGTGATATATGAGAGAAGAAAACATTTTAATAAATAAGTAAATACAAGATAACATGGAAGTCCTGCTTCTAAAACAAAGAAAAAGGAAATCTGCTGTTATTTTTATGCAACTACTGTTAGATATGACTTGTACTTTCTCTCCTGCAGCTTTCACTGTGCTCGTCTTTGAACTATAACAGGACATGGAGAGCTGCTCCTCTGGTACAGTCACTGGACCTAGATGGGCATCTCCTTCTCTACATTTGGGAAGTTTTCTACTCTAGTTGTAGTGAAAATATTTCCTGTGCCTCTGAGATGAAATTCTCCACCTTGTCTGTAACCATGATTTGTGGAGTCGGTGTTTTCATAGTGTCTTATAGACCTTAATGTTCATACTTTCTTAGTAATTTACCTTTGTTGTTGTCCACTTTATCTTCCAGCCCTGACATTCTATCTTCTCTGTCTTCTCAGAGATACTTTCCACAGAGCTTCCTGTTTGACTTATTATAGATCCAACTCCAGTATTTAAATTTGATTTTCCCAGAATTTTTATCTCTTTATTGATTTTCATTTCCATATCCTGAATTGACTTCTCTATTTTGTTTGGACGTTTGTTTGTATTGTCTTGGAGTCATGCAAAAATGCATTTGTGCCACATTGGTTTTTTTTCCCTGTATACTTAAAATTGTTCGTTTGAATTCATTGTCTTAAATTTAACATAATTCATTCTTATTGAAAGCCATTACTGTGAAATTAGTAATTTGTGGGACAGGAGTTGTGCTACCTTAGTTTGGGTGGTGTGTGTTGAAATCTGTGTTTCTGGACTTAAGTCATTGGATAGATTTTTCAATCACTCTTAGTTTTTCAAGGATATGTTTTTAACAAAAATGAAGAAGCTTATAGTAGGGCTGAGGTATCATTTTTCTCTGCTATACTACTGCTTGAGGCACCAGGCTCAGTCCCCAATATTCTAATAAGAATGAAATACTGTCTGTAAAAACAATCACTATAAAAGTATAGGCATACTATGAAAATACAGCAATGTCCAAATAATAAGCAATTACTTTTTAACTCCAATTATTTCAGAAAGTAAAGGAGCCCTGACTTTACAGGTCAGTTCATAGGTGCTGATCACATATGTGGCCAGGAGTCCTTCAAGATTCCAGTTGAAAATGCTGGCCTAGAACCTGGGTTGTCCTTCTGACATTGGCCATGTAGCCTGGAACCTGTGTCTAAGATCCCCTATGGGCTGTGTTCCCACTCACTGAGTACTACAAGGAAAAGCACCAAGAGGTTTTCACCTCTGAGCCCCCTCTTTTGCCCTCAAGTATCACTTTTTTTAAAAATCTAAAAAGATAAAGATCACATAAATATAGAATGAATACATATTTATTTTATTTATGTTAGTCATTAATGATCAAATCAGCCTGAAAGATAATAAAGCTATTTCAAAGGATTTTAGAAGCTAACAGGAAGTACCACAATGGAATAAGATACTTAAGCAGTTAGCATCTTATGAAATGATAAAACCTTTGCAGCTAGCTTTCTTACCACATATAAATTATGCCCATTATTATGAAACAAAATTCTCATTCTATCAGCTTGGGATCAGTCTCATCTTTATTTGTTTTCTACAAGCTAATATCCACACTTCCAGAGTAAAATTATCCTAAGCCACAGTAAATGGTAAATCAAATAAAGATACCCACCCCAAGGAAAAGAATTGGTGCTGTGAGTTGAAAAGTCTCTTTTTTGCCTATGTCCAAAATGTGATATTTTTCTTGGCATCTCAGTATTAGAAATAGTAATGTCTACCTACTGCTTTGTTATGAGATGTAAATAAGAAAGAATATGTAGGGGTTCTTCACCTGTGCAAAGCCTCATCCAAATGTAACTCTTGCTAGCATTCTACGTGGTTGTCAAACGCAGTCAGACACCACTACGTGTTCACCTGCTTGCTGCCTTCTCTCGCATCCCAAACTCATCTGCTATTCAGGAAGGACCAGACTCTGGCCCCTCGTTCTTCCTCTCCATGTCCTGCATCTTATAAACTGCAAGGACCTTTCTATTTGTCTCCTCGATACCTCCCTTCCCTTTGGTAAGCTTCAACTTCAAAGTCAAATCTTAGAATCTCTTTCCTAATTCCATAGTAGAACAAGTACCCCTTCACTCACCTGATCTCCAGAGACCCCCGTGTTCTCAGTCCTCGTACCCTTGTCCCTGCTTTTGGTACTGGGTACCTCATTCATGCCTTGTGTATGGTAAGTATATGCTCTACTCTGAAAGAGCCTCTTCACTCATTATTTTTTGAATGGAAGGTTTTTTTTAAGTGTCCTGTTAAGTATTTCTTTATGTCACTGTTCAACATATTATAGAATCTCAATAAATATTTAATGAGATAAATGCATAGAAACAAAATCAGCTAGTCACAAGAACAAAAGTGGGAGTTAAAGGCCAGCCTCAGCTGGGCACAGTGCCACGTACTTCTAATTTCAGTATCCTAGAGGCAGGTTGTGAGTTCCAGCACAATCTTATCTATGTACCTAGTTCTAGGCAGCCCAGGCTGCATAGTGAAACCCTGTCATCTTTAACAGACCAAACAGGGGCAGGCCAGTGTGTAAGAGCACTGACTGCTAAGCCAGACGACTGATCCCATAAACCTACATGGTGAAGAGAGAGAACCAACTCTGTAAAGCTGTCCTCTGTCCTCCACTCTCGCATGCGCCCATGCACACACACAATAAATAAATAAATTATTAAGTAAATGAATAAATGTAATTTTGAATATTAAATTTAAAACCATTTTTAAGAGTCATAAGAAAAGTTTTAATTCAGGGAGGGAAGGGACATAAAGGAACAGCATATATATCAAACAGAAGGATAGCAAGAACCTTACAAATCATGCTCAACTCGCTTTGCATACAAAGAATTTAAGGAGTGAAAACAATTCATGAAGATTAGTGTCATAGCTGGGGTGCCAACACTGCCCGCCATGCAGGGAGGCTGAAGGAAGAGAGATGGCAATCAACTGAAGTTCCTTACACGGCCAGGGTGCTGGGCTCTGAGTCACTGCTTCTCCATTTAGATTTCAAGGTGAGCTAACGGGACAATATTCTCGCTCATTGTTCCCTGGGTCCGTGCCCATTCAACCTACATCTGAGTAAAATAATGTCTCCTGTGCACTGTCATTCTCTGGGAGTCCTTGACTCTTCACCGCAGACTTGTGGGAAAATGGAGAGCAAGGGGTTGCTCTTCCTTGGAAGATGCAGAAGGGCTGATTTCCTTCTCTCCTCCCCCACACACATTTCAAACTCATCCATCAGATCTCGGGAAAGTACAACATTCAAACAACACGAATAAAAGCCTTTGTATTAAATTCCTGTGGGCAAAGTCTGCAGATGAAGCAGAACACTGTGATGCTAGCAAGTTAAATGGTTTGCAAATCACAATGTGCTGCACCCTTCAGATGTGCCCGCACGTAAAATAAATCACCTAGTATTATCATAACAGTATTTAGAAAATTTGCAAGTACATTGGATGAAAGGGTTTGCCTCGGAACAATCTGCATATATATTTACATCTGTGTGAATTCATATCTTTGGTCTCCAGCCACTAGGAAACAAGTGACTAATTTTTCATTTTCCTTAGGCCATAGTAGATTGATAGGAACACCAAGCCGAGGAAGGGAGACTGGAATGTTAAGGAAGAAAAAGAGGAAGACAGAGGATGCAACCACTGAGTCTCTGATATCCAGAATGAGAGACAACACAGTCAGCAGGTGGCTGGTTTGTGCTGGGTCTGTGCCATGCCCTTTCGGAAGTAAGAGGGCATGCAAAGGTCATGGGACCAGGTAAAAGCTAGCTGATTAATAATGACTGCATATGACAGACAGACAGACCTTCCTATCTGCGTATCTGCAGGTTCCAGTGTAAACTTGGAATGCCACCATAGGAATTTGATCATCTCTGAGTTTTATTTATTTGGAGTAATCCTGCATGGATACAGAGGGAAAATTTGTATACACACAGGCATATCCTACATGTATAATCACGTGTGTTGTATATATTCCATTGAGACAAAAAATACAACTCTCACCTCAAAGGGGATAAGAGATTTTGTTCATTCTGGATAACAGTTCAAGTTACCCCATAGTCCAAGTTCCAAACTGATAATTGATTCAGGACGTCTTACAGTAACAAAACAAAGAAAGTCATCAACCAAAATGCTTCTTAGATGCATTGGTAGAAACATCAGGTAGATGAGTTAAAGTGAAGCAGGACTCTCCAGGTACAGACTTCGGATGCTCTCTAATAGCATCCTCAGCCTTTGGTTGGTGGGGGCTGGTGGCCTGTTAACATACTGCCAATGCTCTAACTTGTGAGTCAGAAGAATGTTGGGTCAGACGCAAACTGGAATGGCTGTTAACAGGCTAAAAATAGGTCCAGATAACTAGTGAATAGGCTCTGGACCTCTAACATCCCAGTCTCTCCACAGCCACTGAACTTCTAGTCAGCCTTCCAGAAGGTTTGGTGTATAGTGTGGCTCTTTCCAGGAATTTTTCTCCCAATACCTCCATACAAGTGTCAATCTGTATGTATAGCCATCCACATACCCATTATTACATCCATACATGCATACATTTATATGTTCACATGTATGTGTGTATACCTCTCTACTAGGATACACGCATATGTATATATATATACATATATATATATGCATTTATATAAAGACATATATACAGGTTATTGCCAAATTCTTTCATCTTATGCCTTTACACCACCTTGTATTTTCTCACCATTAGGGCGTATTTGGAAACAATCTGCCAAGATTCAGACTTAAAAACTGGCACAACATGAGTTATAAAATGATTGACTCGAGGCTAGAGAGATGGCTCAGAGGTTTAGAGCACTGGCTGTTCTTCCAAAGGTCCTGAGTTCAATTCCCAGCAACTATATGGTGGCTCACAAAATGATTGACTCTACAATCTAAATTCCCTTAAGAGTGTTTGTAGGTGTGGGGGATTTGCAGAAAAACAAAGCTGCTGGCCCACCCAGTACCAGGTCAGCTGTAGGCTCAGCTGCTGCCCCTTGCCAAGGAAGTGAGCCATAACACTCATGCCCTTCCAAGTGCAGCCTGTGCTGCTGCTGCTCAGCCTGCCCTGCCAACCCTCCCTCCTCATGCCACCCTATGCTCCAATCCAGAACCACAGAGGGAAGGGAATTCTGTGGAGCAGAGTACCAACCTAGCTACCCAACATAGTGCAAGCCTACGAATCCGTGGTGACCTTTTCACCGTCTCGCTTTTATTTTCTTTCTATGCTGTGTCCCTGCCAGTTATGAGGGACATCAAGGAACCATGCTAGATGCACTGGGAAGAGTTCCCCCTATCTGGGCAATACAGATGAAGTCAATGATTTCTATTTGCAACTCCCAAATTAAATAGGGGGAAAAATGGTTTGAGTTCATGGTGCTGTTGTATTTTATCTGAAGGTTATTTCTCTAGTAACATTAGCTATGCATTTCTCAGACCTTGAAAATTCCAGATGCAAATCCTTCATTCTCCAGAAGCAAAGGGGGCAAAAATAGGTAGTTCAGCCCAGAGCACTGGAGACCATTTAAATCTTCCCTGTCACCCTGTAACTTAAAAACTCCACCTTTTATACATATAGATATTTACTGTAACTGAACTTCATTATTGCTAAAGACATTATTTCATTTTAAATGTTGAGGTCTTACAAATAGAGAGGACTCGAGAGCAGATGACACCTTCTTTTGTCAGGCACATTAAGCTCTTATCTCTATTTGATTTTTCTAGATTGTGATGTACAAATTACCCAGAGAGTAACACTCTAAGTCTCTTCGCTGGCCTGTAAAGCCAGCGGTGACAGTGCTAAAGTTTAATCAGTCCCATAAAATGTAACTCAGAGAGTGACCCAGCGTTACTCCTAAAGAACAGCCCCAACATTAAAAAGCACTCTCAGCGGCAGCAGGAGCAACGTTATTGGAAGAGACAACTAATAGATAACTGGACAGAGATGAAGAAAGGGGAGGGGGGAAGAAAAAGCCAAGTGGGAGAGAAGGCCACACAGATCCCATTTTGAGCATTTCCCTAAGGAGACACAGTTGCGCAGGTGAGTGCACAGGTTGAATAATAAAGGGTCTTTCTATTATTATTATTATTATTATTATTATTATTATTATTATTATTATTTCAAGCAGAGGGTGCCGTGAATTCACAGTGCAACCTGACCCAGCATTTCCTTCTGGCACACACCAAAGATTCCAATATGGTGATGCCAGATCAGAGGTCAACGGCAAAGCGAGATTTCAGCACTATACCCACAAACTATGTATTAATAAACAAAAGTCTGAAGGCGCATCACACATACTGAGAATATAACCTCGTCTTAATTCACACACATTCACCATCCATGCACATCGGTGGTTGTTTTGCTTTGAGAGGATCTCACTATGTAACCCTGGATGGCCTAAAACTCACTGTGTAGAACAGGCTAGCCTTGAATTCAGAGATCTGCCTGGCCCTACTTTCTGAATGCTAAGATTAAAGGTATGCACCACAACATCTGGCTTATTTGTTCGTTTTTAATAACTTTACATGAGTAAAATCTTAGCATTTGTTAGAATTGGAAAGGCAAGCTTTAGAAAACAACATTAAACTAGGCAATGTGGCATAATCTTAAAATATGGAGGATAACAAGGTCAAGCCCAACCTGAGCTACAGAACAAATAAAACAGTGGCATTAGTCAAAACACGACCATTTAGAGGAAACACCCCCAGCAAATGCGTAAGTATCTGCCTTTCTGCATCTAAGCGTTCCTGTGAACAACAGGATGCTCATCTTCCCGACATTTTCTAGGTATCACACATTCCATGCAAGCAGTACAGTGTCCTTTTATCCTCCAGCCCTGTACAAAAACTCAAACGGGTACCAACCTAGTCTCTCTTGGGTCATTTTACATCCCTAGTAAATCTTCCCTCCCTTTATGTTGGCGTGTATGTGCGTGTGCACGCAATGACCCCATTCAGTTCGTAGAAGATACACATGGATCTTCTTGAACCATCGATCTCAGTTAAAACTTCCCCAGGAGCTCTGCTTGCAGCCACCTCTCCCCTGGCCATTTCTCGAGTGGAAGGCAGACATCGGTCCACAGGTTCTCTGTTTTCAGGGCACACACCCAGGCTTTCCAAGCATCCCCATTGACAACAACACTCTGTAAGGCACAAGGTAAGAGGCAAGGACACTCCACCCTCCCCTGTCTAGAGCAGCGGTTCTCAACCTTCCTGTTGAGAATACGGATGCTCGTGTTCTGGTGACCCCCAACCATAAAATTATTTTTGTTGCTACTTCATAACTGCAATTTTGCTGCTGCTCTGAGTCATAATGTAAATATCTGATATTCGGGATATCTGATATGCAACCCCCATGAAAGGGCTATTGGACCCCCAAGAGGGTCAGCGCAACCCACAGGTTGAAAACCACTGGTCAAGATGCGGGAGGGGCGTGGAAATCACATCAACGGTTCTCCACAGATGGCATCTCCTGATCCTACCTTCTGTCTCCACCCTGGGACGCTCTTATGTTGTCAAGGTTTGATGGTGCTTAAGAATTATCCACCTAACTCTTGGCCCGTTTTTGTAGGTCTTAGAAGACAGCTAGTCTTACCTCCCCAGTCTACTTCTGCTAGCTACCGACCTAAACTCTTGGCTGAAACAGACACACTGACACAGTCTTGTATATTTACATGGACATGCGTGTACAAATGTGACCGTGTCCCACATTATCCATATACATATAGTGATCATATATATTATGTGATTATATCATATAATATATGATGTGATCATATGATATAATATATAATTATTATATCCTATAATTACGATCATATATAACATACATGATATGATCATAATATCATAAATTATCACACATGTATATGTATGATCATTTCTTAATTAATATCCCAGTTTTACAGAATGTTTAATAAATTATCATTCCAGCTTATCTAAACATTCTTTCTCAATATAACTTAAAATATAACTGTTTGGGGCTGGACAGATTGCTCAGTGGGTAAGAACACTTGCTACTCTTGCAGAAGACCCAGGTTCAGTTAACTCCCAGCATGCACAGGGTGGCTCACAACCATCTCTAACCCCAGGACCATTGGATCCAACAGCCATGCATGTGCAACAGGCAAAACATTCATAATTGTAGAGCAAAACAAACTGATGAAATTTGAAATATTTTAAAGTGTAACTATTTAAATGACTCAACTCAAATGAGATAGCAGCTTAAATATACTTTTTATCTTCTTTTTTTTTTAACTTTAGCACAAACTGGGGGAAAGCTTGGCCCATCATTGGACTTGGAAAGGGGCAGGGTGGAGATGAGGGAGGGAGGGTGGGATTTGGAAGGAATGAGGGAACGGGATACAGCTGGGAAACAGAGTTAATAAAATGTAACTGATAAGAAAAAAATAAAATTAAAAAAAAAAGAAATCAACCAGGATGAGTTAAAAAGACTTTTATCCATTGTACACTTCCTCTCTTATAAACTTTCATTCTTCCTTTTTCTGAGGGAAAAAAGAAAAAAGAAAAAAAAAACAGTATTTGCCCAACTTTTAAGAAATCTCATCTACTGCTCCATTTTCATCCTGGAGGATAATCATTGCACTTCCTTCTTACTAAGTGAGTCCTGCCATCTCCAGCAACTTACAGTGTGGTCATTTGTGGCTTTTAATGTAAAAAGAGAGCAACTTCTTTCTCTACGCCAGGAGCAGAACAGTTAGGAATCAGCCCGCATAATATTCTGTACAGGAATATTTTAAGGTACCTAAAGGAAACATTCTCCAACAGTCTGTTTTTATGCGTTCAATAACCATATGCTCCTTTGTATGTGGATAATGTATGGCATAACAGATACCCACAATAATTCCAAGAGAAGGCAATTATCGGCACAAGGGGCTTTTACTGATTAGACGCTGAATGGCTCAAACATGACCAGAACTCCAATTGGGCATTATTAAGGGTCTGCTTTGATTCCGGGGCACTTGGTACTCTGTATACAACAAGTTTCTAGAAAACATACATGCTCTCCCATGTTCAAAGTGATGCTGTATTCGTCAAGATACAAAACCAATTTATGTTTTTAAAAAATGTTTTTTTTTCCTAAACTTGTTCCCATTCGAGTGTTTCTCACACATGTACTAAACCTTAATTCGAGCTAAATTCTCTAAGATGTGTGCAGGGCAGTAAATGTGACTCTTGTGAATGGATGAGTGAAAAATGAAGACAGCAATCTTCCAACGCAGGTGGAGAAAGGGAACTCAGAAACAAAATGGGAGGAAAACTTATTCTATCCCAGAGAGAAGAGGAAAAAATAAATAAATCAGCCAACAATAAAAATTTCCTCAATCATTATATGAAGAAGCAATGTCTTACTTGGCTCTCACACGCACCAGGGTAGCTGGGGTGCAGGAGGTGGGGGAGATCGTTAAGAGCAGAATTGTCGGGAGTCAGGTGGGAGCAGCAGCAAAGCAGCTCTAGAACTCACAGAATGCGGCCATGACGAGTCTGTCCTGGAGGCTTCAAGCCCTCGTGTCCTGAGGGCTTCATGCTGTTATGGAGCAGAGCGCTGCCTGTTGCCCTTGCTCTCACCACATCCCTCACACTAGATGAGTTGTGTGAAACTCTAAGGGGAACCCCAGCCCCTTGCTAGGCAGTGGATCTGCCACTCACAATTAACTTACAATTAGCTTGCTCTCTTTCAGGTGTGATTAATCATTAATCTGCTGGAGCAGATTAATGATTCAGCCACCACCCTGGAAAAACTACCTACAGGTGTAGCTTGTTAGCAGTGGCCACCCCCCTCAGAAAGAATTTGGAAAAAAACAGATTGTTTAGCAAGGTTAAGTAAAGAGGTTTTTGCTAATGACTCTGATGTAGAAAATCTTAGAGAATGGGTTGAAGTTCAGGAAAGTAGACTCTTAATAGTAAAGCCAGGGACTTGTTGAGGTTGGTGAGGGAGAACAAGGCCGCAATTAGCACCGGTTGGTATGACGCTCGCTGAAGCTGGGCTTCAAGGTGATTAATTACTTGTTTCCATGTTTGCCCTCAGCGCCCTGTTATGATTAATAAGAATTATTAATGAATAGATGCACACCTTAAAGATTTGAAGTAGAGGTCGCTGGTTGTTTTTATATAGAGGTTTGGCTTTGCGAGTCTTTTAAGATGTTTTTATAAGGTTACTTCTCAAGATAATTGAGTCTCTCTTTGTAAGAGCAAACTGCAGCCTGCCAGTAAAGAAAAGCTGGCTGAGGAACAAGTAACAGAGAAACAAGTAACAAGTTGCTTAGTTACAAATGTCTCTGGGCTCTTGGGAAGAACTTGTTTTTCATATTTGTTTTCCACCCACAATACGTAAAACATTTTGATCATGTGAAGGTACCGAGGAACATGTTTTTCGTATGTATTGTCACTGTAACTTTTCACCTTAAGAAATGCAACCACATTGTAATCTTTTTTGTACTGCTTGGAAGATCTTGCTGGGATATGTAAGCTGTGGGGGAAAGAGTAAAGGTTTGGAACATGCTCTTCGAAGTCTGTTCCACCCATCATGATGTATGTATGCGTTTGTACGGAAGGTGGTTGGGAACTTGCTCTATGGAGTCTGTTCCATCGACCAACATGTATGTATGTATATGTGTGCGAGGTTGTTGGCACATTTTTCCATCCACCAAGATGCATGTATACGTGTAAGTTTGGATTGAAGCTTGCTGTCTGGAATTTGCTCCATCCATCTAATATGTTAATGTGTGAATGTGTATGCATGTATGCATGTATGTATGTATGTATGTATGTGTATGTGTAAATTAAAAGAAGCCTGTAAGAAAAGCTAAATGAAGAGAAGTTAAAGAGAGAGAAAACACTTGTTGGAACCTACCTGCTGGAGTTTGTCTTACTTCATCATCAAGCATAAGCGTGTGTGTGTGTGTGTGTGTGTGTGTGTGTGTGTGTGTGAAAGAGAGAGATCTTTTTCTCTTCTTCTTCCCTTTTCTTCTTAGACACTTGCCCCAATCAGTGGAAGACCCCACTAAGAGCCAACAGCCCTAGCCCCCTACCCCCACCATTTACATGGTACCTGTAAGCCCCCACCGGGAAGCTATTAGCACTGGCCAGCCACCAGCAATTAAATTCTGGTCCCTCAGTTAGCCACTAGCAGTGGAAGCCACAGTCGGTAACCACCAGTTGTGGTCCTGGAAAATTACCCTCAGGAAAAAAAAAAATCTGTTGGGCCAGCAGCCAAGGATCTATACCCTGACTCAGTTTCCCCCAGCTGAATATTGAAGCTGGTCTTCCACAGAGAATAAAGCTACTGATGTCTAGAAAGCTTACCTTTCCCTCAAGGTCTCACCACTACTAAGATGCCTTCATTCAACATGTATTTAAGTGCTGAGCCCTCAGTTAAAATAACGTGATCGTGTAAAGAATGAATGTATAATTGCTGTATATTCTGTCGTCAGTGAAAGTCTTGCTGCGGAGGTAACCTTAGGTCTGTACTAGGTGAGGCAAGCGAGATCAGCAGAAAGGCAGTGGCTATGGATGTAGGGGTCTTGTGAGAGGATGAAGTTGTGTGTATTCAAGAAGCAAAGGGCATTGGGTTGGAGACATTCTGTAAGGAGCTCTGTGATAAGGAGCCTCCAAGGTGGAACTCAATGACACGGGTCTGGTCCTCTCATTTTTGTGAAGTCGTCTCTATTGGAAGTCTCCAATAGTCATCCTAGAAGAACAATAGATAACAGAATAAGAAGTGTACATCACTCCCAAAATGAGGTCATTAAGAATTGTTGCTTCTAGCCAAGTGATGGCGGTGCATGCTTTTAATCCCAGCACTTGAGAGGCAGAGGCAGGCAGATCTCTGTGCGCTCAAGGCCAACCTGAACTCCAGTGAGTTCCAGGACAGTCAGGGCTTCACAGTGAAACCTTGTCTTTGAAAAACAGAAACAGAGAGGGAGAGAGAGAGAGAGAGAGAGAGAGAGAGAGAGAGAGAGAGAAGAGAGGGAGGAAAAGGAAAGAGAAGGGAAAGGAAGGGAAGGGGAAAGGAAGGGAAGGG
This sequence comes from Psammomys obesus, assembly GCF_907164565.1. Lineage (NCBI taxonomy): Eukaryota > Metazoa > Chordata > Mammalia > Rodentia > Muridae > Psammomys > Psammomys obesus. Next base: position 3,467,468 of record NW_026596155.1, read on the forward strand.
GAAAGGAAGGGAAGGGGAAAGGAAGGGAAGGGGAAAAGAAGGAAAGGAAAGGAAAGGAAAGGAAAGGAAAGGAAAGGAAAGGAAAGGGGAAAGGAAAAAGGAAAAGGAAAAGGAAAAGGAAAAGGAAAAAGGATGGAGAGATGGGTCCGCAGTTAAGAGCACTGGCTCCTCTTCCAGAATGACCCAGGTTCGATTCCTAGCAGCCACATGATAGCTCACAACTGTCTGTAACTCCCATTCCAGAGGATTTGACACCTCACACAGACAGACATACAAGTAAAACACCAATATATATGAAATAAAAAGAAAACCCTAATTAAAAAAAAAAATTCAGCCAGCTCTCCTCTCATGAGGGCTCAAGGAAGCCTATAAAAAAGCTGATGCACCTACCAACCGTGTGAGTAAACTTGGAAGCAGACTCAGCCCAGTCAAGCCCAGTGTGGCTGCAGCATGGACCAACACTTTGTGATCCCGTAAGAAAACTCCTAGCCAAGCTGTTCCAGGATTCTTGTGAGATAATAGGGGTTTGTTACTGTAGCCCATTAATTTGTAATAATTTTATGCAACAATAACTAAATAAGTTCGAAATAATTGATGGATTCTGTGTCCTGTACTACCAAATCATATTGGAAATTCTCTTGTATTATGTCATTGACTCTTCATTTAAAATTCTATCATTCTAGATTGCCATTATATTGACACACATGGCTAGGCTATATATAACATTTTCAGGACCTGGAGCAAAAATACAGATGGAATCTCACATATTTATAAATATTTAAAAGTTCTAAATGAAATTTAACTAGATACCTATTAAAATGTACGTCATTCTCTGTCTTGACAGATATGCCCTAAGATCCTAGAAAACCAAGTTCCCAAATTTAAAACTATCAGACATTCAGGAGATTAGCACATTGTTGAGGCAAGTCCAGGCTCCCAATCCCCGGAGCACAATTTAATGTTCAGGGAAGGAGATTGAGTCTTAGTGACAGAATTTGTTCGTTCGTTGGTTTTACATGATCAACTAATGATATAGAATCTGCTGGTTTTTCTATCTGTTAAAAAAAAAAAACTAGCCTTCCCAATTTTCTAGTTGTTTATAGTCTGTATAGTTTGAGTGAATGTATCAAAATGGGCACTATTCAAATTATATGCTAATTTACATTTACACAAAGCTGCACTTTTTCCATTTTAGCCTGAGGCAGGACTAGCATATTAATTTAAATGGTTTCTGAGGAACAACCAGCTCACCATTTCGTTGGCCTTAGGCAGAGAGAGGGCAGAAGAGTTTTGAGAGGAAACGTGTTGGTTCACATTTGTGATGGAGCTATGGATGGATGTAATCCCCTCACTTAATCTCACTGGGAAATCCAGGAGACTCACAGAAAGCATCAACTCTCTACGAAGTTACATGGAAAGCATGTAGATTTCCAAGAATTTTGATGTATGAATTTGGTCTTTTCTCCTGAGCAATTTAGCTGTATATTCTCGAACTATTCACTGTAAACTACCTCAGTGGAAACCCCAGTGAAAAATAAACAGTCAAGAATTCAAATGTAACAACAAAAACGTTTCCTTTCTGCTGAAAACAGCCCTCTCTGATATAACCCTCCCACATATATCACATTTGAATAACTTTGTATTTCAACTTGTGGTTGTTTAATATTATTTATCTGGTCATGACAGATTATCACTGTCACTCTGAATTTCAAATTTATCATGTAATGAAATTATATGGACAACATCAAGAGTTACTATACAATACCTTGTATATTTTTGACAATAATTCATTGATAGCTGTTTTTATAATTTGAACCCAATAATCTTTAGAACTTCTAAGTAGACACCAAAATTTTAAGAGCATCATAAATTGATTTGCGGCTGGAGAAATGGCTCAGCAGTTAAGCACAGTGGCTGCTCTTCCAGATGTCCTGAGTTCAATTTCCAGCAACCATTGGTGGCTCACAACCCTCTATAATGTGATCTGATGCCCTCTTCTGGCATGCAGGTATACATGCAGACAGAGCACTCAAAATAAAATAGATTTGCCTTCCCAAATGTAACATAATATAGTAAGATATATTTTAATTGCTTATTGAAAATATTCACAATAGAAGCCATAATATAGCATCTGAAATATCAAAATTTTATATTTTAGGCACAAAAAGATATGTATGTATGTATGTATGTATGTATGATGATTATAGATGATAGGTAGGTGGATAGATAGATAGATAGATAGATAGATAGATAGATAGATAGATGTGTGTTTTTCGAAAATCTTTGGTAGGCAAAGAAGAGAGGCATAAAGCTTTCTTTCAGTGGACTTAAACGACACTGGGAATAATACAACACTTATTCATTCAGCTAATTAGCAAGCAGATAAGCATAACATTTGGGGCAGACGTTAAGTACTTTGAAGTGAAAGTCGGGCCTCTCAGAGTACTTCCTAGCCACGACAGGGGAAACAAGTGTCTTAGTAGGTCTCAGCGAGGATGGCAGTGAGATGGGTAATAAATAAGTCAGCATTCTGGGACAGGAGAATATTCTCTGTGAAGCAGCAACATGGAAACTGAGCCCACAAAGGCTGGAGAGATGTATTGCAATGAAATAAGGCATGTCTGGAAGTCGGACAAAGGCTAAAGAAGAAATGGAAGATTATAATTGTTTGGCATGCTTACAAAACTGCAAGTGGGAAGCTAGACCTGGAGATTAAAGTAGGAAAAAAGTGTATAACACATATGTGGAGATCATCCCGTGCACACACACACCTACACACACACACAGGTCACATATCACACCCACAGAAATAATAATTAATAGACCAATGTTTAAATTCAAAGGAATCAAAAATGTAAACTAGGGATTGAATATGCGATAAAGTAGACTCCCAAGAATACACGACAAAGGCAAAATGTTAACATCAGGGTAGAGAGTTCTAGTTTCTCTTGAGTCCTTCCTGAAAGCCTACCAAGGTGGCCAGAGGAGTGTTTCCACGCAGCTTGGTAGAGTGAGTTCCAGTGGCTCCAAATAACGTCAGAGAAAAGGCCCCTGACATCAGTTAGGCGCCTTCCGAGCATAGCATACTGTTTATGTGGTTGTCAGGAGAATGGCTGGCTGTAGGACTATGAAGCTTACAGTCCAGCTGACACAGAGAAGAGGGTCAGTGAACAACAGCAGAGCCAGGCAGTGGGAAAGCAGAGGTCATGGTGCTCACACTGGCTCTAATGATTCCATTTTAAAGTTTAAAAAGAAAAACTAAAAAAAAGATGAGCCAAATAGTGATGACACATGCCTTTAATCCCAGTGCTTGGAGGCAGAGGCAAGTAGATCTCTGAGTTTGAGACCGCCTGGTATACGGAGTGAGTTCCAGGACAGCTGGCACGGGGAGGGGTGATGCCTTTGTGCTTTTGAGACGGGGTTTTAGCATGTTGCTCAGGTTGGCTTCAAATAAACGATCCTATTGCCTCATTCTCCTGATTGACATGTGTGTGCCACCAAAGTTAGCTAAAGTCATAACAAAGACCTTGAATGCAAGCTAAAAGCATGTTAGAATGTCAAAACTACATAGAGGGCAATGAACAATTACAATCAAATTAGGATAATGATTGCTTTCGAGGTTAAGGAGGCAGTTATGACTGTACTTCTTCTAAGCAGAAGGGTAACATGACTCTGTGAGCCTAAGAGATGCTTTTATGGTTTACTTCCATTAAAAAAAAAAAAAAAACACTGACATACTTATATTACACAATTACACTGGTTAAAGACGAATGCGTGCATATATTAATATGTTAATGTATATTTAAGCATTATTAAAAGAAATTAGTATTTTCAAGGGTCATTAAAGTGAACAAAGCTCTCAGGTTTAAGGTGGCTGATGAAGTTCTATTTCTTTATTGGGTAAAAGTTACATAGACACTTGCCTTATTTGGTGTGTGTGTGTGTATGTGTGTGTGTAAAACAGCTGATGCTGGTAGATATCTACTTTGGGTCCTAAAAAATGATGATGATGAAGGCATTGAAGAACTAAAAGATGAAAGAGGAAAAGTTGGGGGCCGTACCTGGCAGTGGAAGGGAGCAAGTATATGGTGGAGAGATGGGAAAGAAAGAAGCCGAGTGGTTTGTACGCTATAAAGAGAGGCAGAACTGAAGATGCTACAGCATGAAGAATAGCGTGATGTGAGGGCCACCTGAGGCCATTGTGATGTCCAGCCTGCCACTGAGGGCCACGTCTGGGTCCATGGCCCGTATTACTACAAAAGGCTATGAAGGTGTCCATTGTCTGCAGCGCAGCCTGAAGCCATGCTGAGGGCTGCACTGAGTCTCCTCTGTCCCCATCGGCCACCACACTGTAGCGTCGGTGGAGATATGGGCACAGGAGAGGCAGCTCTACCCTTCCTCTGGGCAGCATGGGAGAGATGACCCTGATGGTAAGAGCATGGGAGAGCTTGCCCTGCCCCTTGCGTGGCCAACAGGAGAGCTGGGCCTGGTGGACTGGGCACGGGAAAGCTGGCCAGCTGACCAACTCAGTACTACCCAGGCCCAGATCCAAGGCTTTTTGCTGGTCCACTGCAACATCTATCCCACCTATGAGCTTCTGGAGTGTGTGAAGGAACTGGTCCTGTAGATGCAGAGCTGCAGGATCTCCATGACTCAGGGCAACAGTAGGATATCCAAGAGACTCTAGGAGGATCCGATATTGGTGTAGCAGAATTCAGGCCTTAAGCTAGACTAGTGGACTCATTGCAATAAATATTTGCAAGTAAAGCTGTCTAGGCAAAAGGATATACTGAGTGACAAATTGCAGCTTCCAGTGCCACTACAATGAGCGAACAGGTGATGGAGAGGCAGAATGGCACATGCGCAGTGGAACTGGAGGCATCACAGCTGTGACAGCTGTGGCAGCTGTGGCAGCTGTGACGGGCTTAAGAGAAAGTTGTAGTTGATAGAGGAGCAGGTCCTTCCTCAGAGGGGTCAGTGAGATTTTTTTCTTTTTAGGGGGGTTACAAAGATGGAGGGTAGAGATGGAAAGACCGGGGAAACAGTGGGGTTGGGGCGCATGATGTAAAACTCACAGAGAATCAATTTTTAAAAAAATATGTTTTTAGAAAAGGGGGATTAAGTCAGAGATCCAAAGAAAAGATGCAAGTTATCTATGGTCACACCGTCCTTCACATGCCCAGTCGTGTCTGATCTCAGAAGCTATTCAGGGCTGAGCATGATCTACGCACTTGAGGCCTGCCTTTTATCCTCGGGATGTGTACTTAATTGTAGAAAATAAAGTCAAAAGGCTTAAAAGTTGAGCAAATGGAATCTTCTGAGATATGTGGACTATAGAGTCCTGGATGTTATGAGAGGGGAAAGAGCCTTGATTTAAAAAGAAAACAAAAAAACAAAAAAACAAAACACACCTTGCTTTGTAGTAGACTCATGCAGGACTCACACCTCTACAAAAAAAAAAAAAAAAAAAATCAGCAATGCAGAAGAATAATGATTCTTGCAAAGACTGTAATCTGCCTTCCAATAATTTAGATAACCACTGAAGCAAATGTATAGCCACTCTGAAAAAGGTATTGTCAGTTACTTTTCTGTCGCTGTAATAAAATACCATGACCGGAAGCAACACACAAAAGGAAGATTCTCTCCCTGGAAGGTGCTCTTACAGTCCCAGAAAGATGAAAGGTCTGCCACGTGGGCCTGGCACAGGAGGCACGGCGGCAAGAACGGCAAAGTGAGAGTTTCCACCTTTGAATGCCAGCTGGAAGAGGTGGGCCCAGAGCCCACCTCCGGTGGCACAGTTCCTGCTGCCAAGCCACCTCTCCCCCAGCAGCGCCACCAACCGGGAACCAGGTGCTCTGATATCCAAGCCCACGCAGGACTTTTCTCATTCCAGCTACCACATTGCAAACACACCCTTGTGGAAGAAATGAAGATTAACTGAACAAATTATGATGAGACAACAGTGTAGAGAAGCCCACTGAGCTTCCAGATACAGTGGTCACCGCACAACAACTGTAATTTAGTTATGGAAACTATATTCAAGAAAACAAAAATACAATGAAGGATTGCATTAAATGTAGACCGAAAAAACTCAGAACTTTACAAAGGAATTAATGAAAATCATAAAACTGAAAATAATTAAAAGAATCAAAAATAGGATCTTGTTTTGGTTTTGAGACAGAGTTTCTCTATGTAGCCCTGGCTGTCCTGGGCTAACTTTGTAGACCAGGCTGGCCTCAAACTCACAGAGATCCACCTGCCTCTGCTTTCTGAGTGCTGGGATGAAAGGCATTTGCCACCATACCCGGCCCCCAAAATAGGATCTTAATAGATGGGTTTAAGAAGCATGGTAGATTACATTAAAGATGAAACTGATGAACTAGGAAATTACAATGAAAACTGAGGCATTAAAGGATAAGTATCACAGAAAAATTAAGAGACTTGGGGAATAACCAAATTCTTCAACATGATAGAGTCAGTTAAAGGAAGAAAAGAAGGTGGAAAAACAATGAAGGCAACGTGACAGAACTGCCCAAAATATAAACACGTTTTTAAAAAAATCAAACCGTCAGTAGGGGGTGGTGCATTTCTTTAATCCCAGCACTCAGGAGGCAGAGGAAGATGGATCTCTGAGTTTAAGGCCAGCCTGGTGTACAGAGCATGTTCCAGGACAGCCAGGGCTACGCAGAGAAGCTGTCTCAATAATAATAATAAATAAGTATAAAAATATATAAAATCAAGCCACCAGTTCAAGACTTGTCTTAATCACTGTCCTACTGCTGTGAAGAGACACCATGACCAAGGCAACTGTTGGGAAAGAAAACCATTTAAGTTTCAGACTTAATCTGTTATAATCACAGTGGCACACAGAATGCTAAAGCAGTAGCTGAGAGCTGCATCCTCAGGTGGCAGGCAGAGAGAAACAATGGACCTGATGTAGGCTTTTTGAAACTTCTAAGCCCACTCTCAGAGAAAACACTTTCTCCAACAAGGCCACCCCTATTCCAAGCAGGCCACATCTCCTCCAACAAGACTACACCTTTTAATCCTTCTAATCCTTTTCAAACAGTTCCACTCCCCCGACCCCACCCCATGAGTAAGCATTCAAATATACGAGCCTATGGTGGCCATGCTTATTCAGACCACCACACCTCTGAAGCCCAAACTAAACAATCAGAAAGGAATCCTCACGTAGTCACTTTCTTACAAAACTACCGAAAACAAGGAGAAACAACTTAAAATTAGGCAAAGATAAAAGGCAACGGTAGAGCCATAATTACAGTTACACATGTCTGCTTGATAGAAACAGCACAAATGAGGAGACAGAATGTCATTTTCACACTCATGAAAGGAAATGAAATGTTAGGACTTTTCAGACCTTTATATGATTCTCTGGGAGTGATGCTTGCTCAAGGCTGATAGGTGAAATTGATAAGGCCTCATGTGCACATGCATGCTGGGATGTAAGCGTGTGTGTGCACGTGGATGTGGGAGCCAGAGGTCGGTGTCTAGTACTGCCCTCTGTCTCTCTCCAGATTGTTTTCTGAGACCAAGTCTCTCACTGAACCCAACACTTACTCGCTGACTAAACTGGCTGACTAGTGAGCTCCAGGAAGCTGTCTGTCGCCATTTGCAATGCTAGGAAGATTCTAGATGTCTGTGCCTGGGCCTTCTCCCCAGCCTGCATTTTTCCTTTAACAAATTCAATAAATATTCTTATATTCGTTAGAATTGCAAGCTCCTTCTGATGAACCTTTGGCAGCAATTTCTTTTCAATATCAATGATTACATATTACAAAATACCACTGACTTAGTGAAGCTCATTCTTTTGTAAGTTGCTTGGTCACTGTGTCTCTTCACAGCCACAGGAAAGTAGCAAAGACAAAGAGTATGCTGCTTCTGTGTCTACGCTGTATGACCGGCCAGCTGCTCTCAAACGTTTACTGAATTTTGCTATGTTGTTGGGAAATAAATCTAGGAAGGGGGTTCAGGTTTCATATCTGTAATTGGCTAAAATTGTCAAAGGGCTTTAGAAGAGAAAATTGTTTACGGTATTGACGTCTAAGCAGAACAAAAACAGAATAAATAGTGAGTGTGTGGATTTCAACAGAAATCTGCTGAGAGCAAAGTAAGTTCTCAACTTCTCATGGGATGTAGGAAAATTAATGACTGGTTCATGGGTTTCCTTTTCCTCTTCCATCACATTCTCCATCTTCTTTTTGTCCCTTATACCACCAAAAGTACTAGAAAGAAACAGAAGGTTCACTGAAGATAGCAATGCTATTCTCAAGTTGGGTTCTCTTTTTTTTTTTTTTTTTTTAATCTTTTATTTATTTTTTATTAATTACACTTTATTCATTTTGTATCCCCCCATAAGCCCCTCCCTCCTCCCCTGCCAATCCCACCCTCCCTCCCCTTTCTGCATGCATGCCACTCCCCAAGTCCACTGATAGGGGAGGTCCTCCTCTCCTTCTTTCTGATCTTAGTCTATCAGTTCTCATCAAAAGTGGCTGCATTGTCCTCTACTGTGGCCTGGTAAGGCTGCTCCCCCCCAGGGGGAAGTGATCAAAGAGCAGGCCAATCTGAAGCAAATTCTATGTTCAGAACATTTGGTAAAAATTTTATCAACACTACCTCTGACACTTTGGTACAACTTTGATTTCTACTCTTAAAGCGTGCTTAATACACAGTAGGATCCCAGGAAATAGCTGTTGCATTAAATAAATCCATGGGATATCATTAATGTCTTTTCCATAATGTGCACTGTCACTGTTTTCAGTGGGCAGTTGGTATCAGTTGGTATCCACACAAGCAAGCACAACTCGGACCTTCCCAACTTGTTAGAACATAAAAACACCATTTTAGAACTACTTGTCCCTGGAATCATATTTTAAAATAATTATCACTGAGAACTTGGAGTAGGGAGGCTCTGGTTTTGTATGTGAAAACATGTTCTCACTAAAGATTTGAATGCTATTTATTTCACACACATGCATAGGAAAAAATTCCAGAAACTGAGAAGGCCCCTTTATCTCACTAAATTAATGTAATTAATGTAAAGCATATAGATGAGATGATTGAAGAGGAAAAGAGGTTGAGTGAGTCATTGCTTTAACAACACCAGAACCACATAATTTTATTTTTTTAATTTATTTACTTTTATTAATTACAATTTTTTAAAAAAGGCTGCTTCTTCATCTGCTGTGTTAAGACATTGAGAGAATCCACATCTGGGAGTGTAGAGACAGGGCTGTCTTGGGAAGCTGGGAATGAGATATGTACTTGGGAAGAAGAGAGAACAGGAAGATGGAAAGAACTGGGCGCTTCCAGGGGCTCCAATCTTGAAACAAGCCTTGTACCAAACACATCTATAGTAACTCCTAAATGTAGACAAAATGGTGATAAAAGAGAGTGGGCTCCTGTCCAACAAGAAGAAACCATGGAAATGGAGTGAACTGTATGCTCAGGTGTCAATGTATTATCTTCAACAAGTTCTCTCAACTCATTAACACATGACTTATTTGACCTAATATTGAGAGAGCTACGGGGATGGAAAACACCCAATGACCTAATTATCTGGAGCCATGTCAAAAATTGTTAGAACATGGCTAGATTAAAAAGAAAAAAAGTATCCAGGGTGGCAGTGGAGACACTTCCTGAAGATACAGAACACTCTCGTTCTTACCAGGAAAAAAGTCAAAGGCTAACATAAATGTCACAATCTGGATTGTAAATAATAGTGACTCATCTGTCCAAAAGGATCCATCCCATTTGGTGAGTAGAGGGTTGCAAGCTATGGCCTGTAGGCTTGCCACTTCTTCTTATCAATAAAGCTTTATTGGCACAAACCCACGCTCATTTGCTTAAACAATGGGACTTTCAAGCTACCATAGCAGAAATAAATCGTTGTGACAGAAATTGTGTGGCCTGAAAACCTAAATTATTTCCTGTCTAACCTTTCAAAGAAATGCTTGTCAAACACTCCAAGAATGTCCATAAACAGGCATCAAAGACATGCCATAGTAACATTACTTTACTTGCTTTTACTGGTTCATGGGTTGTTTTATTTGTGTATTTATTTTTATTCATTTCACTGGAGAAGTTGTTTGCTGGGTTTTGTCTTTGTTTTTGTTTTTGCTTTTGTTTGTTTTGGAGATGGGAGTCTCAATATGTTTGTTGTCCTTCCTGGCACGAAACTCACAGAGATCTGCCTGCCTCTGCCTCCCTAATGCTGGGATTAAAGGCCACCACCACTCAGCTTAGTTTTTAATTTTTAATTATGTGTGTGTGTGTGTTTGAGTGTAAGTTTGTGCACACGAGTACAATGCCCACAGAGGCCAGAAGAGGAGTTAGAGTTACAGGTGGCTATAAGTCACATAACATGGGTGCTAGGAATTGAACTCTGCTCTTAATTGCTGGTCATCTCTTGAGCCCCCTGTTTCAAACAGTTTCTCATCCTTAAGTTAGAACTGGGGGTAATGTTTTTATACTTGTAAGACCAGGCCACAAGATTACAAATCCTAGAAAGCAGCCAGAATCAGGAGGAGCTCTGCAAAGTGCCACCATCCAGCTGCACTCCTAAGAACAAGATTATTCCAGATGGCTGAAGGCTACACAGTAGCTACCCAGTAGAGGCAGTTGAGAGCCCACCAAACACTATTTTCTTCCTAACTATAAAGCTCAGTGGTAACTTCATAGCAATGATCCCTGGGTAGTTGAGGGCCGTGAAGCCCCACATTGGAATCCTGAAATCTAAAGTTGTTCGGGATAGTCTTGATACTATGACTGTCTCCTTGATCTGAATCCCAGCAAAATCGCAATGTCTGTGGCAATGACTTTCAAGGTTAGTCCGTAACAGAAGACAGAGGCAGGGTGCAGGTGTCAACGGCTGGAACGTCTCCGTCCCTCCTCTCCTATTTAGTCTCAACAACTCTTCCACCAACTGAAAATGTAGTGATAACATAAATAATAAAAATGAAAACCAGTTTTTATGTTAATTGAAGGCCTGCATGGGGAGGAAATGATCTGGAGCGTGGCCATGGTAGATGACCCATACTCTAGTGGATGGCCTCACACCCAGCAGTATGAGGGGGGACCCAGACTGACTTGGGTGGGGTGGGGGGTGTAACATGAAGGACTGTTGGAAGGAGATCTGGCTGAAGTTTGAGGGAAGGGTTTAGGAGGTGGATATTATCAAATTACATCTATTAAACTCTCAAAGAATAAATAAAAGATCTTTCTTAAAATGCATAAAATTGCCATGTAACCCAGCAACTCAGCATTTGTCCCATTGATAAGATATCTATCATGGAAGCTAGAAATCACTACACACCCTTCAGGTAAGACGGAGGTACCACAGAGTATAGTACTCTATATTACTCTATATTACCACAGAGTATAGTACTCAACAGCGAAACGAGGATAGATTGTGACATACACAACTATCGGCATCTTTAGAGAATTGCACCGGCAGGAAGAGAAGCCAATCCGCACATGGCACTTCACATGACCACATTCTTATCATGTCTGTAAACAACAAGACCAGGAGGAGACCAGTGGCCACCCAGGGTCAGAAATGGTGAGCCAGCAGAGGAGTCCTTGATGTGACGATACAATCAAGGATCTGAATTGCAGTGATTGTTACATGAGGCTATGAGCATGACAACACACACACAGAGACACACACATACACAGCTATGTGTATGTTTACCCCAATGTCAGTTTCCTGGTTCTGATGTTTTGTTTCAGTTACTTAATATATTTAATTATGTTTCAGATACTTAAGATATTAAGATACTTAAGAAATAATATTGTTTGATACTGGGGTCAAAGTGCACACAATCTCCTTATCAGTTTTTTAAACTTCCTGTGTATGTACAATCATTTCAAAATAGAAAAATTATAAACAACCCCAAATAAGAAAAAAATATAAACACTGCCAAATAATGCACATTTATCTGTGATATGGCAACATGGCAAATGGTCCAAATGTATCCCTTCTGGAAAAAGGAAGATTTAATGTGCTATACTTTATTAGGCAGATCTCCTTGACGCTTACCACTTAAATTCAAATTTACTGTTTCTTTTAGCTTATTTAACTCCAAGACCAAATTTTTTAAAATTACATATAGCTGAGCATGGTGGCACATGGCTTTAATCCCAGGCTTGGGAGGCAGAGGCAGGCAGGTCTCTGTGAGTTCAAGGCCAGCCTGCTCTACAAAGTGAGTTGTAGGACAGCCAGGGTGGTTATATAGAGAAATTCTGCCTCGAAACAAACTAACAAAAGAAAAAGAAGAGAATAGAAAAAGGGAAAGAAAGAAAAGAAAAAGAAAGAAGAAAGATTACATGTGGGTCCCAAAATATACTTTTATATGTCACAGAAGTATGTTAAGCAGCAAATGTATATGTAATCTCCCTGACTGTACTAAAAGTGGGTAGGAAGTAGAATATAGTAATTATAGGGAGGCCTCTGGGCTAAGCCATTTACTTCAGACATAACATCAAAAAAGTTACCTTACAGATCAATTATTCATCTGTAGAATTTGCATAATAATCCTTACCTCAAACTGCTGTACACTTGCGATTCAATGAGTTAACACAGAGAGAGGGTTCCACAAGCGCACCTGGCACACAAGAAGCATGCGCTATGTGGTGGCGATTGTTACCCCACTGCTGCTGAACACCCGTGGACAGGTGGGTTTCAAACCATCCCTTTACATACTGCTCATCCGACATGCCTAAGACAGAAGAGATGTGTGCTTCTTGCTGTTTCTTTTCAAACCCGTTGTTCCTGTATCTTTCCCCAGCATTTAACAGTAAGAACAAAAACACAAATTATGATGACAATAGCCGGTGCCACTCTACTGCATGAGGAAACTGTCTCTCCAAGAAGTAGGTGATTAAACCAAAACCATCCAGCTAGTGAGCAGTAAAATCAAAAGCCATTCCGGCCTGAGACTACAGTCCAGGCTCTTGTGGACCATGCTGGAAGTGGGTGTGGCTTTATCCATCCATCCTAGACACAATTCCTAGACGTACTGTTTTCCAGATAGCACGGTGGGCCTGAAAAAATAAAAGGCATGAAATAATCCTTGATGTCCAGTAGTTTGAGAGTGTGTCAGCAAAATAACGGCAAAATTTGGTGAATGTCGCCTCGGTGGCATGAAATAAGTGTGCCAGAGCCGCAGGGCAACTAGCAGAGTCTGGCCCAACCAAACAGGTTGTACATGGCACCACCCTCCAGGTGAAGAGGGAAGGATGGTCCCGGCTAAAGAGACACCTGTGTAGACACATTGGATCCTGTGGAAAGAGATTGTAATGTACATAACAGAAGAATATGGAAGCTCATGATGGAGACAGAAATTAGACTCAGAAACACGTTAAACCAAGAACTCAACCTATAGCTGAGAGAACGAAGCAGGTTCTTAATACTATCTCAGTCTTCCAAGTCTGGATTTGGGCTTCTGTCCTCTTTAGGATGAAAAACCCAAGAGAATGAGACCAACCTGAAGACACACCGTTATCAAGGACACAATTAGCAAATAACTATAATGCTGTAGGGGATGGATCTCTGGATTTCTAAATACAATAGAGCACCTAAATGATCATGAGGACTGGTGTTAAAACCTGACTCCTCACTAACCATGGTGGCAGATTCGTGTAATCTCCACACTCAGGAGGCTGTGCAGGGGGATTCTGAGTTTGAGGGCAGCCTGGGCTACATACTGAGATACTGTCTCACAAACAAATGTTAAAGTAAACTCAAAACAGAATGAGTCAACAGTCAACAAGGATAAGTGGAGAGGATCCGTGTCTCTGGCTATCCATAGAGTGTGTGTGTGTGTGTGCAGAGTGTATGTGTGTGTGTGTATGTGTGTGTGTGTGTGTGTGTGTGTGTGTGTGTGTGAAGGCACTCATGTGTGTGTTGAAGATGAACCTAGGTTGGGAGTTACTGAGATGAAAAGAAGTCCACTCTTAGAACCAGCAGGACTTGGAGAGTAAGGGTGGTGCGTGCCAGTCACATGTGTCCTAGGAGAGACAGGAACAGCGCGCTTCTTGGGAGTCAGAAGACAGGAGACTCCCCCTTCTTTCGTGTGATTCCCTGTGCTCTGCCGAAGGTTTGGTTATGGGTCTTAGCAGGCTGTTTGACGTCCCCACACCACAAGGGAGAAGCAGTCCTGCTAGGCCACAGAGGAGGACTTTGCAGCCAGTCCTGAAGATACCTGATAAAACAGGGTCAGATGAAAGGGGAGGAGGTCCTCTCCTATCAGTGGACTTGGAAAGGGGCAGGGAGGAGACCAGGGAGGGAAGGTGGGATAGGGAGGGAATGAGGGAGCAGGATACAGCTGGGATACAGAGTTAATAAAATGTAACTAATAATAAAAATTTAAAAAAAATATATTAAAAAAAGAGAAAAAAAAGAAGAAGAAGACAGGAGAGGCTAGGAAACCGATGAGCTGTGCTGAGGTCAACACAGAACTGGAAGGTATACGCACAGACTTGAACAAGGAAACAGCACCCCTAACGCTGCTCTCCCACCCTCTCTTGCTCGTCTGCAATCTGAAATCAGTGTTCCTAATGAGACCCAAATATCGTCACTGCAATATCATCTATGGCCATTAAAAGTTATTTTCCCAAGCATGGTGGTTTTAAAATCCTGAACTGGAATGAAAGTATTGTCCCCAGTAAATTAGCTACTGACTCTTCCCTGCCCTATTTTTCCTCAGTGTCTCATCTGATTATTCCAAGCAGACCCATCTATTTTCCTCTTTGGCAAGCAGACAAGGAAGGAGGGATGGAAGTTATATTATGAAAAAAGTAAATGTACTGCAGTGCACACTTGAAAGCCTTTCTGTGCTAAAAGGACGGAACTTGGTCTAGGGGAGTCACAGAGTCTCAGAGGCTTAAATGCTTTCTCTCCCGGTGTGCTCTGCGAAGGGCGGGGCATCACAGGCCCGGCAAAGCTGGTTAGGCAATTATATTACTGCCAGAGAGTTTTATGAGACAATATCAGAGGGGAAGTGCAAGGAGGCTGTGTCAAACCACAAGCTGCAGAGGGAAGGGGGAAAAAGTAGGGTTTGTAGAGCTGGGGACAAATACAGCTGGCAACGAGGAAGGCATTAGTGTAATTAATGCCTGACCTTTCCCTTCGGCTACATCCGAATGGGAGCAGAACGTCCCCTCCAGCCTCCTGGAGCTTAGCAGGTGGACAGGATCCTAGAGACAAAGCCAGAGAGGAGAGAGAGCTGCTTGCTTTCCAAGAGAAAAGTCAGGACCAGTCAGTAACGGCTGACATGCCGTGTAACCCCTCAAATGATGTATTTCAGCCTTCCAGCGCGTCTGAAATGGCAGGTGGCAGAGCTCTGACCCCAAAAGAAAACAATTTGCACTGTTTGCACCCATGGGGGAAATCATAGAAGGTTACTTTTTCTTCACGCTTGGTGGGCACCAGTAGAGGTCACCGGGATTAGGCACATGGGAAAGAAAAATTCATGTCCGCCGGGCAGCTCAGCTCAAGCAGAGCCTTGGGCCCTCACAGGCTGTGGATTCTAATCCTGACACTGCTAGCTTCCCACGGGACCTTGAAAGCATGTGCTTCTCCAATTTCCCTCTTAAAGACATAGTCCTGGACCTTATCACAATAGGGTCAGTCTCCAAAATAATAAGCCACGGTGTTTCTAAGTACAATTAAATTAGACAATTAAAATATTAACATGTAGGTAGATGCATGTTTTACTTCGACCAAACCCTAAAAGAGTGACATATTCTCCCTAAACAATAAATATCAAGTGGGGTTCAATGTCACAGTTTGAGGAAA
The DNA here is from genome assembly GCF_907164565.1 of Psammomys obesus. Taxonomy (NCBI): domain Eukaryota; kingdom Metazoa; phylum Chordata; class Mammalia; order Rodentia; family Muridae; genus Psammomys; species Psammomys obesus. Next base: position 3,483,285 of record NW_026596155.1, read on the forward strand.
TTGTGCTCAAATGCAGGCTTTCTCTTATTCCAAATAAATTAAGAAAAATGTCTTATTGTGGTGTGGTTTTGATATTTGACCCAGGGTTTCTCATAGCTCCCACATAGCCAAGGCTGTCCCTGACCTCCTGGTTGCCCAACTCCTCTCTACCTTCCAAGTTCTGGAATTTTAAGTATTCACTAATAGCCTGGCTCCAGAAAAAAAAAAAAATCTTGCTTATTTTTTATTTTGTGAGCAGTGTGTGTGTGGATGCCATAGTGTCCGGACACGGTCTGGGGCCCACAGGCAGCAGTGGGTCATCTCTTTCCACCATGAGGGTTGTGGGTATCCAACCTGGGTCATCATTTTGAGGACCATCTTACTGGTCCTCAAGGAAAAAAAAAAAAAAAAGACATGTTAGGTCCTGAAGATGCAGGCTGCTTCTCTTCTCCTAGTATGGCTTTCATTTATTTCATGTTCATCCAGAACCCTCCATGCCAGATGTTCACTGAATTCTCAAAATGCAAAGTGAACTGTAATCAGACCCAGAAAAACAAAAAAAAAAAAAAAACAAAACCCAGCCACCAACCATCCCAGAGCGGCAGATTCAGAGCAGCAATTCGGAATCCTGGCTGCCCTGCAGGCAGGTATGAGGGTAGGGAATCAGTCACTGTTAAATGTCCCAGTTTCAGAAAAAAAAAATTATATATATATATATATATGTATGTATGTAATAGATATATATTGGAAAGACATCGTATGGTAGTTATGCGATATTGAACATGCACTTACTGCCACTAAACTGTATGCTTTAATCGGCTAAAGCAGTAAACCTCAATTACACTTTATTTAAGTTAATGAGCAGAGCTGAATCTATCTTTCCTCCTCTTGCCAAAGTGAGGGCCTGTGTCTCTGGGGTGGCAGAGATGAGGGCCTCTCGACGCTCTGTACCCCATCAGGAAGCTTCCTTGAGGTTCTTTATTTATCAATCTTACGTTCTGACACGAAGAACCTACTTGACTTGCGTTACTTCCAGAATAGCGAGTATTATCAATTTTTCATTAGCTCGGATGCTCACCAACGCACTCTTCCCACAGCTGAGTAAATATTCTTCCCACATGAAACCTGATAGATGAATTGTCTTAGCTCCAAATGTATTTTCACATCAAAACCCAGACAAGTGTGACCATTTCCCACCCTAAGCTCCTCTTCTGAATGGTCTAGTGTAGTTTCCCCAGCTTCCTTCACCTTAGACATGCTCATTCCCAAAGACAAGCTGTTATTGATGGAGATACGGCCTCCTGGGAAGAGAAAGGTGGCCTGACTAGATAGGCAAGCAATAGCCTCGAGGAAGCTGACTTCTGCCCCTGCTTCTCACTGTGTCCTAAGACCAAGGCTTGCCCTCCCAAGGTCTCTCTGTGTAAAAGAAAGAGTCAACAGCCCTAAGAAGCTCACTGTACTTTAACAGACGAATTCCTGAGGAGACGCACCGTGAAAAAAGCTTTAAGTAGAGCAACAGGATTTGGGTCCGTCAGGAATTCAATCACTTTGGCTGGGATCTAAGACTAATCCAGTGTCCACAACCCTCTACCTAACTTAGTAGTGTTAGAGTCAAGTTGTGGAACTTAGGGCTCGCTTGGCGTGGTATTGACCCGAGTGCTACTTCTATGATGTAATCTAGGTGTTCGGAGTGGGGGCTCAGTGCTTAAGAGCAGGACACTCCAAGAGGACCAGGGTCTGGTTCCCAGCACCCAGGGGTGGCTCACAACCACCTGTAATGCACACACTCAGGCACACACATTAGATAGATAGATAGATAGATAGATAGATAGATAGATAGATAGATAGATAGACAGACCTCTTCCAAGAATGCCATTTAGATACTGATATATGTCAGCTTTGTAAATCACCTTAAATTTCGTCTTCGCTTGCTCACCAAGCTCACCAGTTTCCGTTCTTTAAATGCAGGAGCTACTGTTTAGTGTCGCTCCCAGCCTTACCTTCAGTGACATCTTGAAATGGGGGGATTCAGATCGTTGTTTTCTGTGACATTTCTGTGACAGCCCACCTACACACTGTGGCGAGGATGACAACATCCTTGTCTGACTCATAACGCCAGAAACAATACTCACCCAAAACTATGATAAACAAAATGCTTCTGGACAGTGGTAAATGTCTCTTGGCAGGCACAGCCCTCCCCTCTCCCTCAAGAGCCACAGCTATGGAACCACTGGCTTCTAGCTTGCAGAATGAACCTTGGCAATACTTGTGTCAGCATCTTCATTCTAAGCTCCCAAACGACCATTATCTCTCCTGGCTCCTACTTTCCAGGAGGCTTCCCTCCCTCCAGGGGGATAGCATAATTCTTACCCACAGGACTGTGCTACTGTGTAGCCATGCCTGTGAAACTGTGAAAAGTATCTAATTCTGTCCCCATCGTTGCTGAAAAGACCAAGCTAGAAAGACACAAATCAAGCTTGAGGGAAAGCTTGAAGATGACAAGGTTTAGATAAAATCAAAACTGACTAGACACCTTCACCACAATACAAAGTGACTCTACCAAAACCCATCCAGAAAAATCAGCGCAGAGGGAAATAAATTGTGCAGTCTCTTCAGACTCTGTCACTCACTCCACAAGCACTGAACCCAAGCTCAGAGGACTCCAGGGCAGAGGGCACTGCCTTTGTGTCACATCCCATATCATAGGTCCTGAGACTGTATAGAAAAAAAAAAATGATTCTTTCCTGAGTCTCTGTGGCAAATCTGTCTAATTTCAGTCTGACTAGAACTGTTTCCCCCGCTCTTCATCCCTCTCCCCAACACCAGCTTCATAATCCTTGCAAAATGGTGCCGTGGTTAAAATCCTCTAAAGCGGGGCTTCAAGAGGCTGACTGTGTCTTGTCTCTCACCTTTACGTTTTCTAGACACTCTCAGGAGTTTGGGGAAGCCGCTCTTTCCATCTCACGCCAAAGAAAATATGGCATCAGAAAGAAAGCCTTTTCTCCACCCCTACCATATAATCAGGCCTGCAAATGGGGACATTCATTTTAGGTTAAGACAGATTTACTTCCAAATAGCTGGGGCATGATCTGAGGAAGGGTAATTTTACGATGAATTAACAGCTTTATACGTTCTCTTAATTGAGCAAGTATCTGTTGTGTTTTCCAAGACAGAGGCCAGAAAGTAAAATCTCACTTCTTCTGTCCCCACCACCACAAGGCACTGAGAACGAGAGCCGAAGCCACGTGCTTAAGCCCAGACATGTATTGTTAAATGTGACATGCTCAATTTATCATTAGTTATGAAGTGAGAACGGATGAATACACATTCAATTTAGTTCAGCTGCTTTCTTCATTTATCACAGTCTTTCACCATCCATCATCCTCCCCACCCTCTGATTTGAACAAATAACACACTTTCATAAGTTTAATCTAATTAATCATAATTGTAAGGTAATGTTCCCTTAATGAACCATACATCTGATTTTACAAAAGTTTGTTGCAATTTTAATAAAATGTGTTCCAGATAAAAATCTGCAAATGTTCTCTTTGAAGTCAGACCACCTCATCATTTCTCTTCCTCTACCCCCCTGTGGATGTATACACACACACACACACACACACACACACACACACAGTTTTTTCTAGGGCTGATAAAGATACAACACCATCGAAAGCCATCAGAGCAGGTGGCCCTAACAACGACCCTCTTCGAAGTGCTCGTGATTTTATGAGGGACTGTAGAAAGTTAAGAAAATTAATAGAGGAACCACAGGAGTGGGAAGGATTCCTCTCCATTGTTATTTTGAAATTAAAGCCAGGCCTTGATGGTCAATACTGTGATAAAATCTCAGTAGTGATTGCCCAACATGAAGCCCTGGGTTCCACACCTAGCATGTATAAATGGGGAGTGGATGAAATTCTAGCACTCAGGAGGTAGAGACTCTTGTCAGGGTCAGGGGTTCAAGGTCATTCCCAGCTATATAACAAATTCAAAGCCAGTCTCGGCTGCAAAAAGTCTCTAAAAAAAAAAAAAAAAAAAACTTACAAAGATAAAGAACTGAGTAAAAAGAAGCTGTCCCTTGTGGGTATTAAAGTTAGGCGACAGCCCCCAGAACCTCTGTTTCTACAGAAAGGTGATAAAGAAGCTCATGAGAGAGATGGCAGGCTGCACCTGTTAAGTCTTAGCTCGTCCCTGTATTTCTGCAGAAGGAAAGCATTGCGCCTTCACTAAACCTGTGCAAGCTTTGGTTAAGGGGACAAGAGCCTCAGAGACCCCCTAAAGCCAGCAGAACCACCCCAGCCCATCCCTTCAAACCTTCACTTTAAAATGAAGTGGCCAAGCCAGCGGAGGTCAGGGGTCAGGGGTCTAGCTGACAGTAGGGGGCAGTGGGACCAAGGCTGGAAGAAAGACTTCCGGCTGGCGTTCTAGTGCTGTTTCCTATTGGGTCTTGCAGGCACCCTCCTCACCACAGCCACCTCCTAGGCCTGTTGGCTGTTTGGTCCACTGCCTTTCATTAGGAAGAAAAATAGAAAATTTTTAGATTTTTGATAGCTGTTAGCTCTTTGATCCATTGCCTTTCATTGGGAACAAAAACAGAAAAACTTAGAGCCTGTATTAACATGGGAGCTATGGCATTGCACTTTATAGGGTGCGTGTCACTCTGCCACCATCAAAGAGGGCACAGGACCTCTCCCAACCCCTCATGCCCTGTGGCGAGAACTAGGCAGGCTGCAGTGCGCATGCGCTCCGGGCCTCTCTCTCTCTCTCTCTCTCTCTCTCTCTCTCTCTCTCTCTCCCTCCCTCCCTCCCTCTCTCTCTCCTCTCTCTATCTCTTTCTGTCTCTCTCTCTCTCTCCCTCTCTCTCTCTCCTCTCTCTGTCTCTGTCTTTGTCTCTGTCTCTCTCTCTCCTCTCGCTCTCTCTCACTCTCTCTCCCCCCTCTCTCTCTGCTCTCTGTCAAAGGCTGCCATTGACGGACTGCTGCTCTTTACCCCTCTCTCCTGGGCCAGGGAACCATGCCCCATTTACAGTCTCATTACTGACACTAGGCCCGTTCACCCTAGCTCTCTCCTGTGTCCCTGACATTCTCAGGCCAGGATTTTTCTTAAATGCCCTTTCTCCGTGTGACTGGAAGGACAAGACCCTGGCCGAACTGAAGAATCAATTAACATACATATGAAGAATAGGACCTATTAGTCAGTCTCTCCCTTTACGGTGTAAGGGCTGAAACCACCCAGTAGTCCTGACGTCCGCCTCAGCAGAAGGTTTCTCTGGCCTAACACTGATTACAAATTTCATTCATTACCTCCCGTGGAGAGGGCCCCATTGGAGATCAATGCATCAGAAATGACTACACACACTCACCAGCAAAAACGCGTGGCCCGGGCTACTTCTTTTCTAAACGAAAACCAAATAAATCAGCTGATAATGCTCTTCTCACACGCTGGCCAGCACGAACCTCCAGTGTGTGTGGGGGGGGGGGCGGTGATGACAGCTCAGCCTTCAAAGAGTGGGCTTTGCAAATCCCTTAATAGGAAAACTCCACTGCCAGCAATCTGGCAGTTAATAATCAATGCAATCTCAGCTGGAGAGTTTGAGCCATTATTAGAACAGGGCATTATTGGCTAATAAAAATGATCTTATATAGGATAATACTACCAGACCCAGAGAAATATTCACAACATCTTAGTTTTTTTTTTGTTTGTTTGTTTGTTTGTTTGTTTTTTTAAGCCAGACTAGAAAACAGCATTATCTCATTTTGAAGTTTGTGTGGCTATACTTCCTGTCAGACTGAAGAGTAGGGACAGGAGAGCGCTCAGTGCTTAAGAGTGAGAACTGTTCTTGCAGAAAACTGGATTTCAGTTCCCAGCACCCAGAGGCAGCTCACAACTCCCTGTAATATCCAGCTTCAGGTGTTGTGATGCATCTAGCCTCTAACGAGGCCTGCACTCACATGCACACACACACACACACACACACACACACACACGGAATTCACTTTTAAATTATAAAAACAAATCTTAAAAAATGGTATGTATATCAAAATGTTAGTACTATATGTAATAACTATGGAAATAATAATTCATTTATTATGTAAACCATAATTACTCACTTGATATCACTATGTAAGACTTGACCTGTATTAATTTACTGTTTGTCCCTGGCGCTTCCTACATACCCAGAGAAGGATGCAACTCAGTAGATACCTCCGGAGGGAGTGAAACTGAGAGGGGATTTTGTTATGTTAATTTAGACTCGAGGTTCCCTACATTGACTGATCAAGCTCCTTTTTGACAAGAAAAGCGGCCATAAGTATATTTCCACTTCTTATCTCATCCAGGAGTCTTGACTTTGGAATGTTCTCCTAAGAAACTAATGCCTTAAAGAGCCGGTTGAAAAAAAAAAAATGTATTCATCTGGGAAGTCAGCGGAAATGAGATAAGAAACTTACATAATGCAAATCAGATATCAGCGGTGCTAGGCATGCAAGCAGGTGTCTCCCTCGCAATCAATAGCCAATTGAACAGGTGCTGTGCACCAAGCATTCTAAAGTTCCTTGGGACGGAGGCAGCTGGATACAGTAAGAATAACATGAAAATAGAGCCTCTGGCTCCAAGAAAATTCCACATTTTGTTGGGAGAATGGAGCGGGTGCACCTACAAGCCCACCTGCAGCACAACGGAAATGGGACACAGCACCTGTAAGTTAAGTGCCAGAGCAAGAATGAAACGCAATTAGTGAGGGGAGGTCAGAGGAGGCTTCAAAGACCAGCGGACACCTCAAGAAGAGCCACAGCTGAGTTTTGATAGATGGAAGAAGTGGGAGGTCTTTCCTACATTTAACCTTGAATTAAAATAAAACTAATTCCCAATAGCCTGGCATTTAATCACCGCACAATCGAAAGGCCAAGCAGGCTCGCTAAACATTCAGGGACAGATTTTTTTTTTCCCTAAGCCAGAGGGCATGCAGCAGCAACAACAAATTACGGATTTTGCCCCAGAGTCCGAGGCTTGCTGAAGCCTCCCCTGCCCGGCCGGCTGAGAAGCAGCGACAGCTTCTGGGCATTCAATTTGCTTTCCTTCCCACCACCTGACCAGCATACTCATAGGTGATTATTTGCTTATTGTCTGCTTCTCCCAACCAGAAGGAGAGCTTTAAAAAAAGGCCAGTGCTTTTGTCTGCTCTGGCCCTATCTGTGCCCTCCACACCTGTGATGGTTGCCAGTCTATGATATCCGCTTAATCAGCACTCATTAAATAAGTGAATGCCCTACTCTGAGTGTGGATCATTGCAAGACATTCTACCCTGGAGAGACATCGCTACCACCCTAGCAGTCCCACAAGACACGTGGCCCCTGTAAGCACATGGATTTGAACCAACCAATTCAGAATACTTCACACGTGGGAAATGTTCAGAGGGTCCCACATGCATTACTCTAGAAAAGATATTAGGAAGCCTGGATCAAACCCCTACAGAAACGCCATCAACCTCATGATATCTCTTCAGTCCTTCATCATGCTTTAACTTAAGCTTTGATCTATCCTTGTCCTATCTAAAGTATCGTTCTAGACAATAAAAGAAAATGTTCTTGTCCCAGCTTCGTAGGAGGACGATCCCACACCTTAGCGATGTTCCTATAGCTGGAAGTGTCCCTGCGGTTCCTAGCATGGCTGTATCTCACCCCTACATCTGCGCTAAGATGGGCTTGATTACACACCAGAAAGGGTAACTATGTGACCAGAGAGCTGAAACATTGACCTAGGAGATTCCATGAAATCTCCAGTGAGGGGGGACACTTAGAGAGTGCAGCCAACAGTTGAGTTGATGAGAGACCAGTAAGGGCTATGGCAGGCATAGCTCTTGAGATTATTTTGCTTCGCAGACGTGAGGCCCAGTGTTCCTTCTCCAGCACCCGGCAATAAGGGAGTTCAAGGAAAACATTGGATAATGACGTTCTGGTGAGCTTCCTCATCAGTGAAACCACAGAGGGGCTGGAAGAGGGACGGCCTAGACTCCACCTATGTGTGTCCTTTATAATGAAACCATCGTTGTAAGTGGGTTATCTTGTACACTTCTCTTGTTTAACGACTGACCCTGGAGAAGCTGTGGAAACTCCTGAATTTGTAGTATGGAAGTATATGCAGCCCAGCCCTCCAATCTGGGGCTAGCATTTGAAGTGTGAGCCATCCCGACCGACACTGTTCCTTTAACCTGTTAGGTTTACACCAGCTCTGGGTGGTCATCATGGAACTTCATTACAGTGTCAGAGTTTGGGGCACAGTTACTTATCTTTAAAATGTGACATAAAATGATAGTAAGAATCTAGTTAAATAGTGTATCGCCTCTGGATGAAAATTTACTCAAAACTCCCAAATCAACATCCTTTCCAAAAGATGATGATATATACAGAGAGAGAGGGTCATGGATTGTGCAGTTAGGAAAGCCATTTTGACATTCATCACCTAATGGTACCTTTGAAGTAAGACTGCAGTTTTTCTTAAGATGGTACTGACAATCTGCACCCCACATACCCTAAAAAGTCATTGTAAATAAGTGTCAGGGTAGTGGCACGTGCCTTTAACCTGAGCACTTGGAAGGCAGAGGCAGTTGGATCTCTGAATTTGAGGCCAGCCTGGTCTACTGAGTGAGTTCTGGGACAGTCCAGGCTACACAGAGAAACTCTGTCTCGATAGATAGATAGATAGATAGATAGATAGATAGATAGATAGATAGATAGATAGATAGATA
>NW_026596155.1:3492022-3508456 GCF_907164565.1 Psammomys obesus
ATAGATAGATAGATAGATAGATAGATAGATAGATAGATAGATAGATAAGGGAAGTAGACTCTTTAAAGTATGCACCCATTTTCAGATATGGATTGCTATGTTAATGCATCCTTAGGAATGACTGGTTTCGGTCTGCTATACAAAATAATTGTCCTATATCATATCCACTCACAAAGCCTTTTCTACTACCTGGTCAAAATTCATAGTATGTGTTAGAAGCTGGTAGATAAGACTGGGATTGTAATCCTGTGTGACCTTCACAGAAGACAGCTGGGAAAACTTAAGACAGAAACAATTAATAAGTGAGTCCTTGAGTATCTGTCTCCTTTGCTAGGATATTTTGATAGAATTTTCAGGGAAAACTGGAAACTGAGTTAATAACAAGGTTGTACAATGGACAATTTTATTCTAAGATGCTAAATATAATAACGTACTAAATATTCATAATTCATATGGTGCATCATTATTTCACTTGACAATGAGTACACTATTTTGGTTTTCCATGATCCTCTAAGATTTTGGGTTTGTTTGTTTGTTTGTTTGTTTGTTTGTTTTTTAAGTTTGATTCTGTAGTCCAGAGATGCGACCGATTTCCCCAGGATCACGGAGCTATCAAGGACCACCTGTAAACAGCAATTTGATCATGGACAAAAACAGCTTATATTTACTCAGGGCTTCTATGGATCAAAACCACTCAGCATTTCACATGTTTTACATCTCTTCTTCCCCTAAGCTCTGGGAGGTCATAGTGCTGTCCAGTTGAGGATCCTGGAGATAAGTATACCACAGACTTCTTCATAGACTCACAGGTAAGAAGCGGTAGAACTGATAAGGAGTGTGTGGATAATCTTCTGGGCACAGTGTGAAGCTTGTCCCTGTGTTGGTCAAATGCTGATTTCTGTTCTAAGAGAGATCTGATTACAGGCCAGACTCTAGTATTGTCAGGCATCTCCTGTCTCGCTATTATGTAAACATTGATCCCCATCACCTTCTGAATGGTCAAATAAAGAACTAAACGGCCAATAGGTGCGCTGGAGAGTTAAGGTAGGACCTCTGATCCCAGTGAGAGGGTCTCAGGTGGAAAAAAGTGAGGAGTCCTCATGGGAACATGATTGAAGAGGCAGGCGCCAGATCCAGACTAAAATGGCAGATAATGGCCACATGGTAGGACAGAGGCCAGGCCAGTATTGTCAGGTTAGAGTAGCTGAATAGAATCTGCTCAGCTATAGTGCCTAAAGCTTATAATGAATGTAAAGCAAGGGCAGCCACGTAAAAACTTATTATGGTTCCAAAGAAGCGATAGACGAGGTTCAAACTGAGAGACACTCAGACCCAGCGCTCACTCCAGCAGCAAAATGTGTACAATGATTCTCACCTTGCCAGGTTCAAGTGAAGATTCTGAAGGGTACTCCAGGTGGAAGTGCCAAATTCTGTGTCTGTGGCAAAATCTAAGAAGTGGGAGATGAATACGCTCTTAAAGAGCCAGGTCTTAACTCTTGATCAGACTCTTTGCCTGACCCCAAGGGAATGAATGAGACTCTGAGGATCTGCTTTGGTGTGAAATGCCCACCGTGGGCTCATGTGCGTGAACACTCAGCATCCTGTTGGGGGCACTGTTTTAGGAAGTGGAGTCTAGGTAGAGGAAGTGGATCATTGTGGGGAGGCCCTGAATGCTGTAACCCAGACCTGCTTCCCTTTCTGTCCCTTTGCTTCCTGCTCCACAAACAGAAGGAGTTACAGCCACTTGCTCCAAACACTCCAGAGGCCTTTTACTCTGCCCTGCTGTCCTACCATGATAGACTGTACCCTCAGACAGTGAGCCAAAATAAGCCCTTCCTCCCCTAATTTTTTCACAAGAAAAAAAAAAAACTAATAAAGATTCTAAGGTCTGTTTATCAAAATGTCAGCAAAACCACTAAATTAGAATGTAGCAAAAAATCTCCAATGAAATCTTGGGACAAACTTGACCTTTTGAGTTTAAGGATTATGTGCTCTAATGCCTACTAACAAACAAGCACTGCCCTTACCTAGTCTTGGTCCTGTCAACCCAGGGCATCTGGTCACCTTAACTATATAACCTCCCTTCTGAGGAAAATATTCAGAATAAAATGATGTGGGCTTCCGTTGTATCTTAAAGTGAAAGAACTATTTTAAAGAGTCAACTACAATGCCTGAAAACATAGAAAACGTTCACAACATACGCATTGAGTTGAACTGATTAATGAATGATACAGACAAAAAATGATCATCTTTTATCAATTTTGTTGTTATTTCTCCATGTATGGAAAGTAACTAGGTTTCTCTTGTGGCTAAATCACTTCTTTAGTTCCTTGACGTTAGGAAACATACCATCTGGATAAGTTCAAATTCATGGGTGTCAATGTATAAACATAAACACATGAACTGTTTCTAAGACTTGCCCTAATGGCTGAGGAAGATATATTGTCTTTACTCGTGTTCCTTCCACTTCTCAGCAAGAGGTCATATTGAAAAATTATGAGTTTTATATAAACAATGTCAAATCTAATAGTCAAAGTGTTTAGCCAGAGTATTTACTTCCCCTCTTGGTGATGACAATCCAGGATTGCTCTCTGTTGCATACCTTAGCAAAGTACACTGTTCACATACGTGTTAGGTTAAGCCCTTCCGAAGTTCCCAATTGTGTAGAGCAGGAGAGGAACCACGTTCATATCATTCAGCCAAATACTCCGGACTTCTGAGGGGCTAGCAATCAACTGTATGTGATATTGTCTACACTGTTCTAAATTGCTGACTCACAGGTGGACTGTTGTCAAATACTTCTGTCCACTTTAAAAAAGGCTTCTAAGCAGCTACAATGTTTCATTCTCTTTGAAAACCATACTGCAGTGCCTCACACTATTGAGCCAAGCAATAAATGTCCTTTGATTGAAGAATGGCTTTTCATTTATATCTATAGCATATCTGTTTATCTGTTCCCCAAAGCATAGAAAGCCTCAGTTTAGTGAATGGAACTCACTAAATAATAGTGACAAATTATATCCAAATTTGGCACCGTTGTTACAAACAAAATCTTAAAAGGAAAAAAATTGGCATGAAACTAAACCAGTTCAAAACATCTTCATTATAATCAATTCCAAATTCCAAGCTATCTTTCCTCTAGAGGGTGGCCTACCAAGCAACCTTATCTGCTTTAGTGAACACACATCAGGGTAATCACACCAGGCTATTTCCTTTCCTGATGTCCCAGTGTTGGGGCCAATCTGAACCAGCTCTCAGTTCCACAAACTGAAAGACAATGGCGAGAAGACCGTTCACCCACTCCGAATTAACTCATGAAGGATTTCGGAAAATGTTGAAAGATGATTAGATGGATCCAAAGGTGCACAGGATGGATTTTAAAAGCGGATGAATGGAAAGGCAGATGCAGAGAGATTAACAGAGAGACTAACAGAAAGAAAAGGAAATGAAGAAGAGTAAGATATAATTCCTGCGTGTTGATGCCTAGAAGCACACTAGAGATTGCCTCTGCTCGGAACAAACTCTTCTTTTTATTACTTATTATAGTTTGTTCACTTTGTATCCTGGCTGTGACCCACTCCCAATCCCACCCTTCTGCCCTCTTCTCTTCCCATGCTCCTGCCCCAGTCCACTGATAGGGAAGGTCCTCCTCCCCTTCCATCTAACCCTAGCTTATCAGGTCTCGTCAGGAGTGGCCACATCATCTTCCTCTGTGGCCTGGCAAGGCTGCTCCCCCATCAAGGGGAGGTGATCAAAAAGCAGGCCACTGAGTTCATGCCAGACAGTCCCTATTCCCCTTACTAGAGAACTCACTTGGAGACTGAGTCTATGGGCTACATCTGAGCAGGGGATTCTTCTTTTTAAAATTATAAGTATTATCTTCCTCCTTATGAAGGGTATTATATAGATTTCATAAAAATAATAAGTAGAGACGTCCATTCGCTGGGTGGAGGTGTCTATTTTAAGGCATGCTTTGACAAAATTTGATTCTGCTGAGCACACTCTGCTACAAAGAAACTGACCAAACCTTGATGATTACTAAATAAGAACATAATTAATTATTTCTTCAGCCGAATAGTCCCGAATTCTACCACAAATCAATCAATTCTTCCAGCCTAAGAAGCTGTGACTCTATTTTAGCTCAATGAAAACAAAATCAATGAAGGCCAATTACAGCCCATCTCGTTAGAGTATGCAAATGGTATGCTGTACGAACGTGCAGGGGAGGCTAGAGGTCTGGACTGTGGGCTGCTACTGGCCCCTAGCTGCCCAGCACTCATAGCACGCCATACCAGGACTCTTCCAGCAAAGACCAAGATAGCCTGTCTTCTTTCTTTCCTTTCTTCCCACCTTCCTTGTGTATGTCCTTGGGAGCTCCCATGAAGAAAGCATCAAACTGGATGCTGGAGGCTCTGGTCTGAGTCTGAGAGCAGGGTGTCTGCTACTCCACGCTATTGCTCTTCAGTCTAGCATAATAGCTCAAAAAGCCCCTCCCCATCTTTCATAAGCCTACAGCCTGATTATGTGGTGCCTGGAAATTTTTAAATAAGGATAATGTATATGTCACAAAAGGCCAAGCAAGCCTCAGGGACAGGCCCAGCAAAGCCTCGGGGTTGATATGCAATGAACATTAAAGGAATACAGAGTAAGGCTAAGCTACCCCCACCCCAGGGTCGCCTGGCATCCACTGCAGCCTGGCCTTGGGGCTGAAACTCTTACCACTGGACCCTTTGGGGGTTAAGGGTGAAGGCACTGCATCTGTAGAGGGGCCTGTTGAAGTGAGAGGGCATCAAACTGGAGGAGGGGTCCCTCAACAACTGGTTGCCAAGCATCAGGTACTTACATCCCATAACTCCCTCCACCCACCCCGGTGGAAGACTGCCATTTGGTATTATTTATTTACTTCTATCTTTGAGTCTGAAATGCTCTGAGGCTGACCTCTTTTGAATTCACCGTGAATGTCAGCTGAACATGGGACAACACCCCTCCCCCACTCTCCCACCCCATCCCACCCTCTCCCACCCCTCCCCCACTCTCCCACCCCCACCAAGCATACTGCTGGACCTGGCTCCTGGGTATACCAGGAGTGCATCATTTGCATGATGTATCATGATTTCAGAAAATATAAATATCAGGGGAATGTGAATCTTTAGATTCTGTGAAACAAAGTAATATTTTTTCCCTGTAAATCAGTTCACATATTTTAGTTAATAAATTTCTTTTTTTTTTTTTTAAGAAAACTTAAAACACTGCCCTGGAAACCATATCCTTGGCATAAATAACAGAAACGTATAAATAATTGCAAAGAGAATAAAGGAGTAAATTTAAATTTTAGCTAATATAATTAATCATGGGGTATATTTTTATTTATGCCCCCTTTGTATACATATTATACCTGTATTTTTTATGAAGTCCAAGAAATAATTTTAGTTCCATAGGCTTTGAGCCCAAACCCTACACTTGCTTAAAGAAGGGGGAACTAGCCAGATATGGTGGCATCCACCTGCAATTCCACCTCTCAAGAGACTGAGCAGAATGATCCTGAGCTTGAATGCAACCTAAGCTACCTCATGAGACCTTCCTTCAAAAAGAAAGGAAGGAAGAAGAAAAAAGAAGGAGAGAAAGAAAGAAAGAAGAAAGGAAAAGACCAAAGAAAGAAAGAACCAAAGGAAGGAAGGAAGGAAGGCAGGCATTTGGGGCTGGAGCGATGTCCCAACAGTTCAGAGCACTGCTAATCTCCAGAGGACCCAGGGTCAGCTCCCATGGCCCCATCCTGTGGCTCACAAGTCTATAACTCCATCCTCCTCCTGAGACTCAACACCATCTCCTGCATTCTAAGAGCCTGCACACCTACATCATACACTCACATAGACAGACACATATGCATAAATTAAAATAATAAAAATAAAATGGTGTGGGTCCTTGGCTTTTAGGTTTGGGGTTTTAGTTTGGGTTTTTTTGTGCTGTTGCAGTTGTTCGTTTGTTTTAAGACAGGGTTTCTCTGGGTAGCCCTGGCTATTCTGGAACTCACTCTGTAGACCAGGCTGGCCTCAAACTCAGAGATCTGTCTGTCTCTGTCTCCCCAGTGCTGGCATTAGAGGGTGTGCCACCATACTAGGCTCTCCTCCAATTTTTTTTATATCAGTATATAGCAACTCCATCATGCCCCTCTCTAAGAAACAGGATGGACTGCCCACAAACCACTTCTTTTAACTGAGACATGGCTACATAGACAGAGAACATGTAAAAAAAGAAGCCACACCAGAGGGAGCTTGCTCCAGAAGCTGGTGCTCCTGTTTGAGAGGCAAAAGACTGGGAAAGTTTTCAGCCAGTCTTTGGGCTTCCTGGGTATTGCTGTTGCACCATTCATCACTTCCTGGTGATTTCCTTCAACTCCGTCCTCCCTTTCACTACACAGCAAACAAAGTCCGAAACTACACTCTAAATAACAGTTGATCCCCGCCACGTGTCAGAGCGGGAGGCCTTGCCCTTTTCATGTTGCATTCCTGTTAATACGTCTCTCACTCATGTTCCCTTTTATAAATAATAGCATTACCTATTGCTGACTCATATTCAATTTATGGTCCACAACGCCTCAGCCAATTCTCTTAGTACCCTTGGATGTGAACCATCTGGGCCACGCTTAGATACAGGTCTCGCTTATTTAAATCAGCTGCTCCCACCTTCTTTTGGCCTTCTCTTTCTCCTCAAGGGTGTGTTACCTGTTCCCCACAGCCCCGTTCACCTCATCATGCAGAAAGGTTTTTCAAAAGGCTCTGAGTGCCCTGTGACCTTCTGATTTGATGTCACTAGTGGGCTTCCTCCTCTCCTATCTAATTAAAGGACAACACTCCACTCTCTTCTTGCTCCTGATAGAAGAAAAAGAAAAAGAAAAAAAAGTGATCTGCTTCGCCTTTAGAAGTTGCATGTCATTTCCTGCTTTAGTGATCCTGACCTTCCTTCCTGGAACTTTCCACAAATATTTGTCCTCCTCAGGGTTCCAGCTTCCCCTTGACTCTTCTCTATCCCAGAAGCGGTGTCGTTCTTTTGGTAAACCAACTCGATTCTTTCCCCTACCTTCCCAAGTTCATTAGGTGTGTGTGTGACTCTGCTCCTCCCTTTGCCCTTGACAAAGGCTGGCTAATGCGCTCTGAGAACGCTCGTGATTCAGTGACAAGGAACAAAGAAAGAGCAGAGAGATGATTCTAGAAAAGCCATCATTGCAGCGCCTTGTGTGAACCCTAGCGCGCGCTCTGGCCTGTGGGTGCTGAACTGTGAGGGCAGAGGGTTTTATA
This sequence comes from Psammomys obesus, assembly GCF_907164565.1. Taxonomy (NCBI): domain Eukaryota; kingdom Metazoa; phylum Chordata; class Mammalia; order Rodentia; family Muridae; genus Psammomys; species Psammomys obesus. Next base: position 3,499,318 of record NW_026596155.1, read on the forward strand.
GTCCTAGGATGGGTTCCTCTTTGGAGAGTTACTGACGCTATGCTTCTGTGTGTAGGGAGTACATAGTGCTCTCAGGCCGCGGTGCACCTGAGCGGTAGAGAGCTTCCCTTCACTTTGTGGACAGACCCTGTCTTTGACTCTCAGCATCGGGGAGGGCATTTCGTTCCGTTCTGCTAAGGATTTGTGAGGAAACCGGCTCAGCTTTTCACACTTAGTCACTGTTAGCTTGATTTTTTTTTTTTAATCTCATTCTCCTTCATATAACTATTACACTGACTCCCATGCTGGTATGTTTTTTTTTTTATTAAATTTATTTATTTATTTAGTCAGTCAGTCATGCATTCATTCATTTGTGCATGTGGGTGTGTGTTCCATGGCATGAGTGCGGAAGTCACACAACTACTCACAAGAATCAGTTCTCTCCTCCCAGGCGGGCACCAGGTTACAGCTCAGCTCACCAAGCTCGTCCACAAGTGCCTTCACCTACTGAGCCATCACAACTGTCCCCACCCCGGACTCCTATCCAAGTCTTACCACACCTCTGCTTTCCAAGATTTCACCACTCAGCCCGGAATGACTCCCAGTGGCGTTCCAGCCCAGCCCGGTCCAGTGCCCTGGGAAGACTGGTGGACTTTGTAAAACTCCAAAGAATTCCAACCCTGGAATAGAAATTCATCACAGGCATTTTGTGTTGTTCTGATGGGGAAGCGTATTAGTAAGAGTTATCTAGAGGAACAGAACGTATAGAATAATCACACACACACACTCCCACACACGTGCAGGTTTATCAGAGTGACTTACAGGCTGTGCTCCAGCTAGTCTAACAATGGCCGTCTACCAACTGAAGATGCAAGAATCCAGCAGCTGTTCAGTCCATGAGGCTGGATCTTCGGTATATGGCAGAATCCCAATGAAGGAGGCTCTGACACCAGCGAGGGCATGTACTTGCAAGCAAGAGCAAGCAGGCGAAAAGAGAGAAAAGCTTCCTTCTTCTAGGTCCCTTCTATCAGCTGCCACCCAGACTAAAGGTGGATCTTGCCACTTTAAATGATTTATTTAAGAACAGAATTCGTTACAGGTGTACCCAGCTGCTTGGATACAAATGTAGTCAAGTCGATGGCCAAGAATGGGCTGATGGGAGCATTGTTTGTTTGTGTGCTTATTTTAGATAGACCTCAGTATGTAAGCCAGCTCAGACACTAGGAAATCATCCTGTCTCTGTCTCCTAAGTGCTTTGATCAAGGCCTGAGCCTCCATGCCCAGACTTCCTGCTGTGCTTTCTATAAATACAAACAAAAACAAGCACAACAGAACACAGATCCTGCCTTGCCCAATTAAACCTCTGTGGCAACGAGGTTGCCTCAGTTCCCGCTCCAACCAGTCTGCCCAGCCATCCTCCACTGCTGAAGCAGGGCAGCATGTGTGAATTAAAGTCACATATCTCCAACTCTTTGCAGACACATTTGCTAAGGCTCAGCTTCCAGGCTGTGCTGTACAGAAGGGGGAGAGGCACCCAGCAGATTCAGCAAGCAGATCACGGCCCGAGTTAGTGAGGTTGGAGCCAGCATCCTGATCCGAGATAGTAGCCCCAGATGGCTGTCTCTGAGGCTGCATGCATTAGAGGCAAAGGTTTCCACGACCCTGTGGCCGACAGCAGGGCCTGGGGCCTGCTGGTTCTTCAAGGTGCTGCCTATGCCAAGGTCACCTTGGGCTAAATTTTTGGAAGGCACTGTAGGCTCAGCTGAGGTCTGTAGCTCTGACCCTCCCACACTCACCCCTGGCTGCCTTTCTCTTTGTTAAAGGACTGAAGCTGCTTTTCCCGCATGCAACTGAACATTGACAACTCAACCCAGGACTTAACTGCCAAAACCAAGTGCCCTCTGCCTTGCCACAGACAGAGTCCTATCTAAACAAGACATGTACTTCAAGGATTCTTATTTTATGATACTTTAATGACTCCTTTAAAAGAACATAAAATTCCTTTTATGTCTCCTTGTCCTCCCTCCTCCATTTTTAGTCAGCCTCCATTTCCTGGGTCATGGTAAGCTCCTTGAAGTAGACGTGTTAATGCAAGGGCAATAAAAAAACAAGACGTGCCTTGAAAATATTGGAAGAGGTCTGGGTAGGGCTGGGTGGAAGTAGGAAATTCCATTATTTTACTTTAGTACAAAATGTTTGGGTTAAAGATCTCTGGCCACTCCCATCCCCTCCCTGGGGCCAAATATCAGAATTTGTCAGTCTATCCTTTATGAGGACAGAACACAAAGTTGTCTGAAAGAATGAAATACTTGGTTCCCCCTCTTTTTGCTTTGATGTGTTGTTTTTCACAGTGTCTCACTATGTAGACCCAGCTGGTCTCAGCTCCACAATCCTCCTGCCTCAGCTTCCCAGGTATTAGGATTATAGGTGTTCACCATTCCCTGATCCTTTTTCTGCAGCTAAGCCACCTAGCATCTTCCAGCAAATAGGCCAAGATGATTACTAACACCGGTAATAATTCCCGTTTGTTGAGAATAATGCTGCACTACTGTGTTCAGGGGCGGTTTCTAAACCGGACATCACCCCGATACATTGTTTCTTTTCTGACCAGACCTAAAGAAGCACGGCATGAAACGTAAAAAAGAAACAACTTAAATTTTAAAGAACAGAGAGAGATACAGAGTAATCGTTTTGTCTCCAAAACTACTCATCCTTTCATCCCTTATTCAGTTCTTAACACAAAGAGACCACACCCCTCAAGGGGCCACACCCTCGGGAGGGAGCGCAGAGACTTATCTGTGTGTGGATCCGGCACAGGTCTGCAGATGATGGCCCATCATGCCCCACCATGCCCCACACTGTTATTCAAAGAGCCCTGCCAGACCCACTCTCAAGCTCTCAAAGCTCCAGACCCTCCCCAATCTCATTTTTTGGTGGGGAGGAGGAATTATAAGGGGGAGGAGTTTCAAGACGGTTTCCACAGAGTTTCTTTGTGTGTAGCCCTGGCTGTCCTGGAATCACTCTGTAGACCAGGCCAGGCTGGCCTCAAAAATCACAGAGAGCCACCTGCTTCTGCCTCCCAAGTGCTGGGATTGAAGGCCTGTGCCACCACGTTTGTTTGTTATTGTTTTCTGCTCTCTCTCTCTCTCTCTCATTTTTTAGAGGTTTTTTAAACCATTTTTCAACAATTATCCCTTTAGTTATTTTTATGTATATGAGTGCTCTGTCATCATGTACACCTGCACACCAGAAGAGGACATCAGATCCCAATAGAAACAGTGTCAAGCCACCATGCGGGTGGGAGCTGAACTCAGGACCTCTAGGAGGAGCAGCTGTTGCTCTTAACCACTGAGCCATCTCTCCAGCCCCACCCCACCTGCCTTAAAGAACGTCTTTCCTCCTTCTGACCTCCCTTTTGCCTGAGTCGGCAACTCACCGCTGCTGCTTGTCAGCTGTTCGACCTCGAGCCAGCTGTTTCCACTCACTGTTTCTTGGGTTCCTCATCTTCCAAATGAGTAAAATGACCTACGGATCAAAGATGAGGTCATGACGCAAGGCTGTGGATGAGTGCTGATTGGAAGGGAGCACTCAGTGTGTGCTATCTGGGTTGTCGTTGTTACATCGCGTCTGAGTCTCACAGGGGACTAGAGAGGTGGCTCAGCCCTGCACAGTGGTGGTGAAGGTGGTGACAGGCCATGCCTGTCATTTCAGCTACTTAGGAAGTTGAAGCATGAGGATCACAAGTTGGCATTGCTTACCGACTTAAAGACCAGACCTAAAACTCTAAAGCCTAAAGGTCTAGAGGTCATTTGGTCATGAAGCACTTAACATGCATCAGGTCTGGGTTCGAGGACCAGTACCTCCCCTGGGGAAATGTAGCTCGTTTGTTCTAGTCGGGCTTCAGCTCTAAACCTACTCCCGATTCCCAAAACCTGAAGACATTATGGCTTGCTTTGACAGTCCACGCTGACTTCTAGCTCCCTGAGTCAGAAGATGTCCTTTGGTGCATTCCATTAATCTCTGAAAAAATAAGTCCCTCTGTGACAGATTGTGACACAACCCCTACCTCCTAATTTCAGGATGGAAGGATTTATTCCTGCAGCCCAAGGATGCCACCCTCCCACAGCGCTCAGCTCTGAGTCCCTTGGAACTGCCCCTATGCCTGACAACATCTACGGGACCGAAGCCTTCCCCTCTTCTCAAGGTAACCCGGATTCACTGAGTAGTTGGTGTAAGCGGGTAAGGGCTAGCCTGTGAGCTCCGACTGGAGACAACACCATAGGGACATCCTGGATGGAAGGTTCCAAGTTCCCTGGGTCACCATGGCCTCTATAACATCTTCCCAATCTCTCCCCAGCAGTCGCCAAACCCCAAAGCATGCTCTAACGACCCCCACCTGCCAGGCTGAGACTCCCCAGGCGGCTGCGGACTGACCTATTCCCCTGGAACACATGTGTTAGGAACCCAGTTCCTAACGCAACAATGTTGGGAGATAGAACCTCTAAGAGGACATTGAGTTGGTGCCTCGATCTTGGGAGTACATTAGATACCACGAACGTGGCATCCTAATAAAGGCTGAATGTGGTACCTTCTCTCCAGGAGGCACATTTTCTGACCCTTCCCTAGAATAGTTCTCAGTCTTGGGCTTTGTAGCCTGCAGAACTGTGGTGCAAAGAAATGTATATTCCTTGTAAATTACCCAGCCTCTGAAATTTCATTGTAGAAGTAGAAATGGGGACTAAGATGCTGCAGAATCCATTTGTAGAGGTAAGCCTCAAAGTTGCTCCCTGTCTGTCTTCAAAGCTGCTCCAGAGGCTCTGCGCCCACCACCACCCTCTGCCCATTCAGCAGCATGGTCCAAGGTAAGTCCTGTCAGGAGAGCAGCTCTCTCTGATCCTCCCTTACTGTAGCCTTAGAGTTTTCACCAAACCTAGTTCAGTTAGGGTTCTTAAGCACCTTTACCTCCCCTCCAATATCTATCCCCACACAACCTTAGGTAGGAGATTAGTAGGGAAAGGGGCTATAGTCCTTTTTTATCTACTTCCTGCTGATCGGGGACGGTGAATCTTAGGGCATTACCAAATCTTAGAGGATTACCAGTTCAAAGGACAACACGAAGTCAGCAAAAGCCACAAGGCTCAGTTGGATTGTCAGGAGAAGGTCTCTGAAACGTTTCTCTCTGCAAAATTAAGAGCCAAAGCATGAAGATCAGTGCAGTGATCTCCATCTAAAAAAGTGATGTCTCACTGTGCTTGGGCCTCCATATCTCCTCTCCTCAGAGTCCACCCCCGGATGTTCTCTGCTGGCCAAAGTCACGCCCCTTGCACATGAGAGCTCTCAGCAAAACATCAGGTGCCCTCTCACCAGCCAACCTGGGCAAAACATCACGTGCCCAGCTTGCAACACAACATCACATGACAAAAGTCAGGCTTCACGGAAAGCAGAAATTTCCACTTGGCCTCTTGTCTGCTCTAATCTAGCCAACAGCTTTGCATTTGCAAATGTCCAGATTGTAAGTTGTTCTCCCCACTGCCTTACTTAGGCCTTCATTCGGGATTGTACTCTTGAAACCCGGCTCCTGCCTTTTATGGTTGGGTCCTTTCCCATGAGGCCTCTAGGTTCCTTATGCAGACAGACACCTGCTAGGTTGTCTGTAGCCCAGCTGCAGACATGCTCACGTGCTCAAACAGCTTGGCCAGTCCACTTGACTTACCTGTACTTTTTAGTGTCATTTTCTAATAGGAAGAGAGCATAAATACTTGCCTTTTGAGCCAAGAAGTATCTAGTTCTGACAAGTATGAATAATGTCTAGGAGCTAGAAAGATGGCTCTGTGGTTAAAAGCGCTAGCTGCTCTCCCAAAGACCTGCATTTGATTCCCAGCATGCAAGGCTGCTAACAAGTAACTGTAACTCCAGTTCCAGGGGATCCAGCACCCTTCTGGGGACTCCAAAGGTGCTGCACGCATGCAGTGCACAAACGTGCATGCATTCCAAAACACTGACACGCGTAAAATAATGAAATTGTGAACTTCTCTCTAAGGCCAAAAAGAATGGTCAGTGGGATGGCTCAGCAGGTAAAAGCACGTTCCAGGAAAACCCAAATACATGAGTTTGATCCTAGATTCCATAGTAGAAGTGTAGACCTGACTCCCCAAAAGTTGTCCTCTGATATGCACACATATGCACAAATCATGTACACACAGACACGCAGACACACACACACAGAATACCAGATAAAATAACTAGTCAAAAGAATACTTGTAGCTGCAGAATCCACTCACCTGAGGATAAACTCAATCCGTCTGTCTCTGGACTGTGGCTAATTTACAGAGTCTCGGTAAGGAAGACGTGACATATTTGCTGTGTGGCACGTCAAACGTCCCTCCTCTTCCTCGGGCGGCGGTGTCCGTCCGCTCCATCATCCCCAGAGATCTTGAGGAAATCGGTCTCTGCCGCTAGTTGACTTTCTGGTACAGGAAAGTGAGTGGGGAAGGCCAGAGGGAAGAGCAGCTAGTGGTGTGGCTGTGTGAGCATGCTCACCTTTAGCCCCCCCCTGCACGTCACTCTTCTGTGCTGTGCTAACAGCCGCTGTGGCTCTTGCCCGGTGGAATGAGAAAGCTCCCTGCTTTCCCGTCCTGCTCCTCAGCCTGTGAAAATGAACAGAATTGTATGTGTGTCTATGTACGTGTGTGTGTGCATGTGTATGCATGTGAGTGTGCATGTGCTTGTGTGTGAGGATATGTTGAAGCATGTATATATCCGTGTGCCTGTGGGTGTGTTCATGTGTGTATCCTATTTTTTTTTCTTTCTTTCTTTCTTTCTTTCTTTCTTTCTTTCTTTCTTTCTTTCTTTCTTTCTGGTTTTTTGAAACAGGGCTTCTCAGTAGCCTTGGCTCTCTTGGACTCGCTCTGTAGACCAGGCTGGCCTTGCATAGATCCACCTGCCTCTGCCTCCCTGAGTGCTGAGAATACAGGCGTGCGCCACCGACCCTGGCTATGTGTGTACATGTGTGTGTTCTTGTGTATATGTGTGTATATATACACCAATGGGGGAGAAGCCAAACTATATTCCAAAGGAACTCAGCCATTCTCCCAGAGAGCTTATTAACCTGGAAAAAGTCCAAGATTGTCTTTTGCTAAAATAGATCAAATTTTGAGCCTATGAGAGTTATGGGAAGAATGTATTGTGCTTTGAATCCATGCACCGACTAGAAAGTGGTTCTTACAGTACACATCTAAGGATTGTCTGAGTTCGGGGAGAACCGCCCTATAAACACAAAGAGAAGCACGGTGTCACCCATCCCAGCAGCCGAACAAAAATGTAGTCCTGGTTACTGTGGGTCGGGTGCTTTGCACCAGGCCTTGTGCTAAATTGTCCACATTCTCTCCTTAATTCTGATGACCAGAAGACAGTGGGGGAACTAACTCTTGGTTTACAGATAAGAAAATAAAGGTTGAAACAATTTCCCAGATAGCTTCAGGAGAAAGCAACAGAAAGGATCCCAGCCGAGGGCCTGACTTTCGTCACATCTACTGTCTGGCCATTGGGTGCCTTCCCCACCTTCATGACTCAAGCCAAGATACACACCCTCTGGCTGGCCACTCCTTCCTCCTCTCGGTGGCCATATTTGATCCAGGAGCTTCCTGGTTAAGCAGAGGATGATGCACAAGAGCACCAGCCTGGCTTTTCCGTCTCTTCTCAGTCCAGAGTTCCACAAGCCTGGCCTGGTAGGAAGGCTGCTATGTGGGAAGCTCCCAGTCACTTTCATCTTCCAAGCTCTCAGTTAAGCCCAAGACTTACCTAGAAGGCAGAGGGCACAGACTCTTTCCTTACACAATCGTACCTTCGGAGACACAGTAAACACTGTGTATTCACAGCCACGCATCCACACACAAGGTCGCAGATGTGCAGCACGTGACGGTGGTCCCATAAGATTACCTCACCTGGTGACATCATAGATATTTAAGTCTCTGTAAAATCAGCCCATGACATTCCTCCAGTGGTGAGATCCTGGCAGCATGGTCCTCAGCACATCGCTTCACTAAGCAGCATGGCGGTTACATACATGGCATTTCTGAACTTCGAGTGTTCTAATGTTGGCTGAGAGAGAGAGAGGAAGGGAGGGAGAGAGGCAGGAAGTGAGAGAAGGAGAGAGAGAGGAAGAGGAGAAGGGAGGAAGTGGGAAGGAAAGGGGGAGAGAGGGAAGGAAAAGAAGGGAAAGAGAGGAAGAGGAGAAGGGAGAGTGAAGGAGAGAGGGATGAAGAGACTTTAACTACCTCTCACCTCCATCTTGAAAGTCGCCATCTCCGATTTTAGTACCAAGCTGTACAAGTGCCTCTTTGATTCCTCCTGTGTGCCTCCTCACCCTGCAGCTGTCTGGGGACTTGATTCACCAGCTATTCAGGGTAAAAAGCTCACAGACAAGAGATTTGCACTGTGACCCTCGGTCCTTGCAGGACTTTATATATAGTAAATACTCAAAGTGGAGTCGTTGAGTTTTGTCTTTAATCCATGTAGAAGCAAAGGCCAAATAAAACCCTGCCTCTAGAGAGACCATCTCCCCCAGGTTTCCCAGGGATGTGTCCAGTGTGGATGCTGGAAGCTGTGTCCTGGGAACCTCCTTAGTGTGGGGCCAACAGGAAGTGAGCTTATGCCTCTTTTTCTATGTGAAGTCACTAAATGCTCACACACACACAACTCAAGACACAATATTAGTACACTAATGTATATTTCATCTTTTCCAAAACACATGAAGTGGAAAACATGACAATTTGTAAACATTATCAGCTTGAAGACAAAATCTAAAATATCTTAGTGGGGGCTGGGGAAATGGCTCAGTCTGTAAGGCGCTTGCTGCACAGGCAAGTAGGACTGAGTTCAAACTCCAGAGCCCAAGGAACAGCTGTGAAAACACAGTGGGACCTGTGGTCTTAGAACTGGAGAGGCAGAGATGGAAGACACCCTGAGATTTGCTGGCCAGGCAAACTAGCAAAATCTTCAAGCTCTGAGTTTGGGGGGAGACCCTGTCTTAAAAAGTAAGGATGAGAGTGATGGATGAAGACCCCCAGCTCTGGCCCCCACACACATGCACACACAAACACACACATAGATAGATAGATAGATAGATAGATAGATAGATAGATAGATAGATAGATAGATA
>NW_026596155.1:3508466-3529530 GCF_907164565.1 Psammomys obesus
ATAGATAGATAGATAGATAGATAGATAGATAGATAGATAGATAGATAAGATGTGTTAATCCCAGATCCAGTATGGTGGCTCCCTCCTGTAATCCTAGAATTTGGGGGAGCTAAAACAGCAGGGTCACCATGAACTTAAGGCCACCCCAGAATGCAGTGACTTCCAGGGCAACATAGATACAATGTGACATCTTGTCTCAGGGAAACAACAATAAGAAAGAATTGGTCTAAAGGTATTTCTATTTGTCTTTCAAGACTCCCATTGTTGCATTGTGAGTACTGAAAGAGGGAAGGAGACGCAGGTTGAGGGAGGAAAGGAGGAAGCCAGACCCTCCATGTTTGCCTCACCAGAGGAGAAGAACCAAACAGTACCTGTGTGATTTTAGCAGCACACTGTGCACAAGATTTTTTTTTTAAATCAATTTTTCTTAAGAGCCAAAGGGTTAAGGAAAGGTCACAGGCCCAGTTAGAGAGCCCGAAAGCTGGGCATTATTTTTGAGGAACCGTCGTGGCTCGGTGATCAGTTCAAGACATCACAGTCATTCAAAATAATGTCTTACATGTACTGGCTGGTCTGCAAAATGAATTTACCTTTTCATTATTATTTACTGAGTGAGCCAGTATTTCATTTGTATGGATTTTATCTAGCAACTAGGGGGGAAAAAAAACACAGGAAATCTAATAAAAAGATGAAGCGGCCGTACAATATCTGAAGTCTGTATCCAGCCTTTGGAGGTCACATTGCTGTCCTTTCGTGATGTTCATTTTAGAAAATGGAAGGGAACGCGCACATATGGAGATGGGCTGCTTCTGTATTCCAATCAAGAGCAACTTTGACCCGACAAGTGTGACGGTGCACTTATCGGGAAGGACAGCAGCAAGGTAGTGGCGGAATCAAATGACAAGCTCACTGGATGGGTGGCCTTGTTGGTTGTCGTTTGAGCAATAGTGCGGACTCGAGCCTGTCTGTAGAGGCATCTCTGCTCTACCTACTCAGTAGAACTGGTGGGAAGACAATACAGTTGGTTTGGCTCCGTGTTACACTGCCATTGGAGAAAGCTGGACCCTAGAAAGACAGCTCACTAGAAGGTCCCCACTTTTTCAGGGAGAACATTACTGAGCCCCCAACACTTCCATTTCTCAGGACCCATGGTAATGGAGAGCTTTACGGTTACACACGAAATGGGTAGGGTCATTGCACTGTTCTGCCCTCTAGGACATAGCTTATTTTTTTTCTTTTTTTTAAAAAACCCTTCTAAAAGTAAAATTTCGTGTTTGGTGATTTAAAAACCTGTGCACCCCAAGAACTGAGGCCTCTTTGAATGGCCCTATGGTAGAGTCTTTCCATATATATGATGTATGGAGCATCACAGTCATGACGAAGACCCTGGAATTGATCGTAGCACATTTCTTCCGACTACCAAAATTACTGTCGCCTAAGAGTTTTTAAACTTTCTAGCAGAAAAAGTTAGTCCTCATATTCAAAAAAGTTAAGAACCGCCTGCCTGCTAGGAAAAGTATAAGCAGAGGACACAGAACCCAGAATTCATCTTTCCACAGGGGGCTCAGAAACGTAAAGAAATGAAATGTGTTTCGTGACCTAACCTGGGACCCACGCTAGCAGTACTCACTTCTCAAGTATCAGCCTATAAGCGTGAGGCCCCAAGTCACTAACCAGGGCTTTCATTCCGGGCCTGCCTCTGGTTGTCAGCGCTTGGCTGTACTGTTCTTCCCTAGCTCCCCAGAAGGTGCTACAACACATAACAGTCAAACAGTCAAATTGCTCACAGCACCCAAATCCACACAGCCATTTCCCCTCTAGTCAACAAGGCAGCTAGGTATCTTTAAGCAGCCAGGTCCTCAGCACAGGCAGCTCTAACCCCATGGGCTCAGCAGGAGGGAGTCCACAGCCTGCCAGTCATTGACCACTTAAAGCCTTCGGGCACCGGGCACCGAGGCCAACCCGAGCCACCCCTCACCAGAGGTGGGGCAGGTGTGGGCTTGCTTCCCATACCAGCTGTTACAAAACCCCAGGCCTAGTTTAGCTGCTAATGATCTGTTCCATTCGGAGTCCTTACGTTAAAGCTTAAATCCTCACCTGAGCCAAAAATCAAAACTGATGCAAAAATCAAAGGCGAAACTCTCAGGAATTCTGAACCGCACAGCACCTGACATTTAAAGGTAGCCCTTAGAAATTCGATGCAAACGGACGACCTGAGCCCCAGCCCTACAGACGGTCTTATCAATAGCCTTATCGTTCCTGTGAAATAACATTAAAGAGGAAAAATAAAATACTGAGTGGCACTGGCTGATTAGAATTCTGAGTAGTGCTTATGTGCATATTAACGGAGATAAAAGATTATTTTGAATAATAAAAATGTCTTCGCATTTATTATTTTTGGTAAATCTGTTTACTTTTGGAAAGAAATTAGGGCAGGAGAGGGAGAAGACTCACAAAAATTCAATATAAGCTGAAGTGAACCCATTTTAAGCAAATGACTCCGATACTGTACTGTAAAGTGCTCCCTGGGAGGCCCCTGGCATCCCCGGAACTGACCATCCATAATTCAGTGACCATTTTATTATCTACATCCAGCGGTCTGTCCTCATCATTGATTCTGCCGTCTCCATCATCTGCGTTCTTCTCCCCGCCCAGACCATAAGTTGCGAACTGTTACAGAACCAAAACTGCATCCCCACTGGAGATGGGGACAAGCCCCCGAAATGTCTAGTCAGATGGTCCCATCCATCAGGGCTGCAAAGACACAAAGGCAGTCAAGAGCAGAGACTCCCGGCGTATGTTAATGCTGACCTTCTCTCCAGCAACATGCTCTCTCCAGCTTCCACACATGTCTAATCGCTAGGGAGTTGTCTAGCTACACGAATTTTTCACATTTGTCAGCTCAATCGGCGCTCCAAATGCGCAATGCAGCACTTAGAGGCATTATGTGAATTTATTAAATTCTCTGGAGGACTTTGGGTCCATAAAGCAGTAAATTGATTACAAGGAACGGAGGCCATAATATTTTCATCAGCAACAAAAGCAGTCATGCTCCCAGATTGCCTGTGGCATGTGAAGAGAAACAACGCTTCACTCTTTGCCTGGAGACAGGAGAAGGGAGAAGGCTCCAGGAAGCAGCGGCGAGGTGTGTCATTTAATCTCTGCCTTTCAGCCACAGCTTGCAGGGACAGCTCACCTCTCTGAGGAAGCGTGTGAGGAGCAGCGGCTCTGGGCCTGTGGCGCCTCCTCAGTGAGAGGGAAGGAGTCTAGCTGCTTCCTCACTTTGCCAGGAGATAACCTACTGACCTTGCTACCAAGTGATACCAGGCTGATGGTGATGGGATATTTTCAACAGCAAACATCCCTAATGTGGTCTGATGGCCATGAACAATACCTCCTCAGGAAAAAAAAAAAAAAGGAGGCCAGGAGGCACATCCAGTGTGCTTTGTTACCAGCTTTGAAACAACTTTAAGAGCTAGGAGGGGGGCAAAACACCAATGTTCAGAAAATAAAAAAATTAAAAAAAAAAAAAAGAGTTAGGAGTTCTGGCTCCTGGTTCTAAGGTGAGGAGAACAAGACTTAGCACAGGAAGTAATCCTCCCCAAATCACGGGCTTGTAAGTGTTTCTTCTGCTGCTGTACAGCAGGGTGCGCCATTTCCAGAGATCCCTGTCCTTGGGCCCCTCTTGAGGTTATTGCTGCTCATTTCTTCTCCAGCGTTTGACTCTTCAGAAAGTAATTGGGAAATCCTTCTTCACTGCTGCCTGAGCAAATATCCACACTTCAAGACTTTCTGGGTAAAGAGGAAAAAGGCATCAGATGTGACACGTCACCCTCTTCCTGAACCTGCTACAGGTTACGACTAAGTTACGACAAGTTCAAGTGCACAATGGAATACTACTCAGCAATTAAAAACAAGGAAATCGTGAAGTTTGCAGGCAAATGGATGGAACTAGAAAAGATCATCCTGAATGAGGTAACCGAGAAGCAGAAAGACATTGGATATTAGACCTATAATATAGGATAATCATACTAAAATCTGTACACCTAAAGCAGCTAATCAAGAAGAAGAACCCTAGGGAAAATTCAGAAGGGCAAATGGGATAGACATTGGAAGTGGGAGAAAACAGGAAACAGGATAGGAGGCTACCACAGAAGGCCTCTGAAAGACTCTACTGATCAAGGTATCAAAGCAGAGGCTGAGACTCGTAGCCAAACTATGGGTAGAATGCAAGGAATCTTATGAAAGAAGGGGAGATAAAATGACCTGGAGGGGACAGGAGCTTCACAAGGAGACCAGCAGAGCCAAAAAACCTGGGCCCAGTGGGTCCTTCAGAGACCAATGCTCCAACCAAGGACCATGCATGGAGATAACCTAAAACCTCTGCTCAGATGTAGCCCATGCAGCTCAGTCTCCAAGTAAGTTCCCTAGTAAGGGGAACAGGGGCTGTCTCTGACATGAATTCAGTGGCCAACTCTTTGATCACCTCCCCCTGGGTGGTGCAGTCTTGCCAGGCCACAGAGGAAGACAATGCAGCCAGTCCTGATGAGACCTGATAGGCTAGGGTCAGATGGAAAGGGAGGAGGCCCTCCCCTATCAGTGGACTGGGATAAGGGCATAGAGGGAGAAGACGGTAGGAGGTTGGGATTGGGAGGAGATGAGGGAGGGGGCTACAGCCAGGATACAAAGTGAATAAATTGTAATAAATAATGAGTAAAACAAAAAATGGGAAAAAAGAATAACGTCTTTTAAGCCTAGGTGTGTGTGTGTGTGTGTGTGTGTGTGTGTGTGTGTCTGTGTGTCTGTGTTGCATGTTGGCAAACATGTTTGTGTATGTATGCATTGTTCATGCAGGTACATGTACTCATATATGTATGCATGTTTGTGTGTATGTCTGTGTGTGTCTATGTGTGTGCGTGTGAAGATGAGAGGTTCACTTGGAATATATTCCTCAGTCGCTTTCCATTTGTTTTTCTAGGACAGGGCCTCCCCCTGAACCTAGAGTTCAGAGATTTGATGACACTGGCTAACCAAGAAGCTCCGAGGACCCACCTTAGCCTCCTCCATCACACCCCCAAGATATACCAGGGTCACAGACATACACTAACACACCCAGCCTCCAGCCTCCAATGCTCATGCTGGCAATCCTGAACCAGGGCCTCGTGTGTATGCAGCAACTAACTTACTACCCCAGTCGTCTTCCCAAAGGCCCCCAAAAGTAGACTTTGATGAGCATCTACAACGGCTGTGTGTTGAAGGGTTATGACGCACAGCTGTGTCGGCTGCTCTTTTTCTGGTCTCCACCACACTGAACAGTCTCTGCTCTGGGGAAGAGCTGCAGAGAGGACCATGGTCAGAGGGCATGCTGACTCCTCTCCCTGGCTGTGATGGAGAGAAAACAGGGTCTCCTTGAGCCCCCCCATGCACCAAAAAAGGGGGCGTGGCTTAAAGGTTAACACAGGAGGCAGAGTTCCATGGATCCCCAGTACTTGGCTGACAGCCTGCCGTTCATGGACTCGCAGTAACTGCTTGTTAGATTCAACTGAAATATTAAGAAACTCGGCCAGTCTGGGATGTAGCCCAGTTTGTAGGGTGCTGACACAGCACACACAAAGCCCTGGGTTCAACCCTGAATACCGTGTTAGGCAGGCATGCTGACACACCTGTAGTCCCTGAACTTGGGAAACGGAGGCAGAAGGATCATAAACTCAAAGCCATCCTCAACCATGTAGAGAGCTCAATGTCCAGGCCAGCCTGGACTACATGAGACCCCTTCAAACAGAAAGTAAGGGAGGGAGGGGGGGGAGGGAGGGAGGGAAGAAGGAATAAAAAGAAAGAGGAAAGAAGGGAAAGAAAAGAAAAAGGTGATCCATGTGTCAAGTTACAAATAGATTATTATCTACTTTTCAATATAGCAATTTAGCATTTTGCAAACGTTGTAGTTCATCTTAAAGCTACACATTCAAGCAGCTCTTGACTTTTAGCAAAACACATCCACCGTCCATTACATGGAAACTGTGCACTGTCTGTGTCCTCTCAGAATAGTATTTCAACCTCCCGCCCGCACCCCGCATACAAGCACCTTGGAATTCGCCTCCTTTCTGTGTGTTTCTTTCCCAGTGCACTCTCAGTTGAAAAGGCAACTGAATTTCTATCTGTCTTGTGCTTACAGGAAAGCTGGTTGATCTTTCCCTTCCTTTTGATTTGCTAAAAATCCTATCGAAGTTGGCCTAACATTTTGAGAATAAAGTTGTGAACTCTTTTTAAACTCAAAAAGCGGCTGCTGCCACCTACTGGTAATATTGTTGCATTACACCATCATGTCCTCTGCCTGGAAATTCATAAGCGGCTGAATTCTCTCCTGCTGAAAGTTTCACAAGTAGGTACACAAACAGAACTTACTGGGGAGACTTCAGATATAATTAACCCCCTTTTTGGTGTAGGGGATTGATACCAAGGCCTTGCTCGCTCGAGGTATGTGCTCTGCCACTAGCTACATCCCCGCTACTTTCTTTTGTATTTTACCTTGGGGGAAACTACTGCCCATTTCCAATTTTTTTTTTTTAAAGAAAATGTCTGATCTCCACCTTTGTCCTTAGACCACAACGTTGTAAACAGCAACAGTTTCTTTCAAGCCTGACACTGGCTCCAGACGGGGCTTGCTGAAGCATGTCATTCCTGTGTTAAACGTCTCAGAAATATTGTTCCATGTTATTTTCCTTACTAAAAGCTCAAACTAGCCTTCATAATAATTGTGAAATTAAGGGGTTTGTTTCTCCACTGAATATGTACTTGTTCCTGATAAGAACATTCATTCAACAAACACTATTTCATGCTGAACCGTCTGGATCTTGCCTTCCCCACGGAGTCTGTAGCTTAGGAAAAAGAATATGTTTTATAGAGGAAGTACATTTTACAGTGGAAACTCAGAGCCATGGACCTGCCGATCAAAGGCCCCTAACTCAGTTCAGACCCGTTGGAGAACAGCCATAGTGGTATGAGGACAACCACTATTGGGATGTCACCTTCAGCGGTCAGAAGCCTGGATGAATGAACATTTGCAGCCACACACACGGTTCCCACACTGAAGTCCTGCATTTCCCTAACTGTGGACTTTTACGTCTCAATTTCAGCTAGGCTGGCAGGACAGGGAGCTGCACCCACTTCTGCTCCCTAGTGCTACGGTTACAGCGTGCAGCCACGCCTGTCTATTCACGTGGGTGCTGGGGATTCAAACTCACACCTTCCTGGTTGCAAAGCACGCAGTGTTGCCCAGACCCAGCATTGCCATGGATACTGCCCAAACAGCCGTCAACCAACGAAGCATGACTCTGCTTTTTTAATACACACACACACACACACACACACACACACACACACACACACGCCCATGCCCTCCACTGCCAAAAACTGATTCTGGGGTATAATCTAGTCAGGCTTTCTGAGTGTCCCGCCAAGGGATGCAACAATTTTTATACAAAGTTGGTTTCAAAATGTTTACTAAGTGGCAACCATATTTCCCACAAACATTGTGAGACAATTGATAATTAAGAACAAGGAACAAGCCAGAAGTAGTGGCACATGCCTGTAATCCCAGCACTCAGGAGGCAGAGGCAGGTGGATCACTGTTGAGTTGGAGGCCAGCCTGGTCTACAAAGCGAGTCTAGGACAGAAAAGGCTACACAGAGAAACCTTGTCTCAAAAATAAATAAATAAATAAATAAATAAATAAATAAATAAATAAATAAATAAATAAATAAGCAAAAAAAAAAAAAAGAACAAGGTATATAGATTAGACATTATCCACCATCGTGTAATATTGAGGGATATTATTTTAATATATCTTATTAATTCTTCATACATGCATGCAATGTATCTGATCATACCCACCCCACCAGAGAAACATGATTTCCATACTTAGATAAGTACATCACATTGCATCCAATCTAAGATGTAAACTTTGTCCTGTTTTGAATCACAACTACCAGCGACCCAAGTAGGTTTGTGAAAAACAGGGCCTACCCATTATATTTACGGGGCAAATGCCAGTTTTTCTAAAGACAGGCTTCCTCAGGGAAGAAAGCAGAGACTGAGACACCCCGTCTCGGTGACATGCGAGTGATACTCCTCCATAGGATTAAAGAAAATACTGTGCTGGTATTACAGGGCCAGAAAGGCGCACTTCATACGTTCCCTACCGGAGGATAAACCTGCAGCAGCAGGAAACAGCGCCCCCATCCTACCACCAGGCAACCCTCCTGTCAACACGCCGGATCAGTAGCTCCCCAACACCACGCTCCATACAATAAATTGTTTTCGAAAAATTAATTTCTGAGGTCTCAATACTCAATCCCAGGTGACATTGGTCCCCAGGGAAGACACAGCAATCAATGGTATCAACAACAATCATTTCATCGATGTTCTGTTTGTCATTAACAGATTTTTAGCCACATAATGCCTGCTCTAAGAGAGAGGGAACGTATTTTAGTAATTGGATCCTTGCTATGTGACAAACTACTGCCCATTTGTTTAATGCGTGCAAGGTGCTGAATTCTCCTTAATTAATCAGCTGAGGAAACAGAGGCCTAAAGAGATCGGGGAATTTGATAGAGGCCATATTGCACTAATAAACGTGACATCAGAACTCGGCCCCTGGTCAATCTCCTGTCGAAAACCGTGCTCTAGGTGCTACCAATCCATCCTTCCCAATCATTAAACTGAATGTATACTTTAAAGATAAGTAATTCAGTTTGCTTTAAATTGCCTTAAAATTGCCAACAGGACAATGAGCTTCAAAACTAGCAGTGAATAATGCAAATTGATTTAAATATTCTCCATCATGATAAATTGGTCTTCAGGTTTCCAATCACACTCTGCTTGGTACAAAAGACCAGGAAAAAAAAAAAAGAAAGGAAGGAAGGAAGGAAGAGAATGTCCCTTTTTTGAATAAGCCATTGCTAAGTATCCTTGGATCTAAAATCAATCCTAATCATTCCCCTGAGTCTTGAGGCCCCATTTATCCCTGTTGTGTTTGTCAGCGGGGCTGCTGCTCCAGTGGCTTTGGCATTCAGTGCTCCGGCTCTGAAATACATACACTTTTCTGTAAACGCCATAAGAGAACGTGTGTGCCCGTTCACAGCTCCTTCTCCTCAGAGCTGTAACTATATCTCAGCCCTTTAAGCACAGAGAAGCCAAGGGCACCTTGCTTGGACCTAAAGCAATACTCGACAAGTACTTGGGACTCAAAGTAGCGACTCTTTGAAACAACAAATCAGATGAGCGTAAGTCTTGGAAGCCTTTGACCCAATAAAGCAAGACTCCTTCGGGAGCCTCTCGGGGATTTTCAAAGATATGTTACCTGAACTCAAAACACATTAATCCAAACAAATTGGCTTTATCATCATTTCTTTTTTAAAGATTTGTTTTCTCTTCTGAGTGTGTTTTGCCCGCATGGACGGATATGCACCACACACATGCCCATGGGGCCTGGAGAGGATACGAGAGTAAATCTGATGCTCTGGAACTGGTTATGCGGGTACTGGTCCTCCACAAGAGCAGCCGCTTCTCTTTAACTGTGGCACCATCCCTCCCACCCCAAGATTTGGGAACCCAGAGCAGGCACCATATTGAGGAAACCTGGACTCATGTCGAGTAGTTCAAGTCAACCTGCCTCTGAGCTGCCTCCTCCCCGGGGTGAGGACTGGCGTTTGTGACGTCCTCAGGAAAGCAGTGGAAGTGAGAACCATTCCAAATAGCATGCCCGGGGAGAAGACTAGGGGAGGGCCTTCAGAGGGAACAAAATGGAGTGGGTTTACTCTTTAAAGTTCTCACGTTTCCCCAGCAAATATTCCCTCCTGGCGTAACAGTCTGCCCTGTTTTCCCTACCTGAAACCAGGGGGTGAGGCCCTGGATTCCAGCAGACGGACCACAGCGCCCTACTCCCTTAATTGCATAACTGACGCGGGACCCAGCGAGGCCAGAGGCTTTAAGTTTTTCTCTCTGTAGCTGAGTCTTAATGTGAAAAGCTATTTGATTTGAAATTGTGGGTTTGGGCAACAGTCTCCTCTTCCCGATGCCTGAATTAAACCAGGTGGGAATAATGAGGTGGCAGGTTCCAACGGACCTTGAGTCTACCTCGATCTGCCTTCCAAGCATTTGATTCCCACAGCAATTCCTTTGCTTCAGTGCCATCTGCTGAACCCAGTTGAAACAGGTTCCTCTTCCAAGTTTTGAACTTAATCCTGGCAAGTTAAATCAAACTCAATGAAGTCGCTATGCTGGACATAAGGCCACAAGATGGCGCCAAAGCATTCTTTCCACGGTTTCCCAATCACCTGTTGAAGCTGATCGCCAAATTCTTACTGCCGCCCAGATACTAGGTTGAAAACCTACAAGATTCTGAACGCACTCCAGTGTTGTGTCTCATGGGGCACCCTGCAGGTAATGGTTTAAAACAAACAGACGTGGGAGGGGTCAGTGCGGCCGTTTCTTTCAGGATAGTATCAGCCTGCAGTGTGTGTAGATTTTGTATGCTCACCCATCCACTAGCCTGATTAGCCTTCACCGCCAAAGAGGGTTTTGTCCTAAGGCTGTTACCTACCGGTGTATCCCAAGTCTGTGACCCTGTCTCCAGCCCAGGTTCGGTGTACCAGTGAGGCTGAGAAGTCTTCCAAAAGCTGCCTGCGGTTCGCAGTTCCAGTTCAGTGCACATAAACAACAAATATCAGCTGCTGTTTGTGCGTGAGGTTTTAATGGCCTCTTGGATAAGATACAAAAGGCTCCAACCACCAGAATAAACCTTTCGTGCACTCTATAAAAGTATTCCTTCTCGGCTTGTTGATCTCACTGGGAGGGAATAAGACCACTGCTATAAATTTTGAGCCAAATTTAAAGCAAGCTTTATTAAATACTAGCCAGGACAACAGACACTGGCCAGGTCCATACCTGGGATTTCCAAAGAATGACCAAGAATTATGTTCATCCAGTGCTTATAAAGGCAAAACCAACAAGGCTATGTTACCCAATCAGGAGCAAGCATACATCCTGACATACCTCTTGCCTACATGTGACCAAGCATGTCCTGTGCGGTTGAGGCAACCAATCTTGTTTACAGAAGTGAAAACACATGGTTTGTTATCTTATGCAGACAACAGCTCCCAGCACTCTAGGAAGTTATCTGTCCTTGGGCAAAGGGGGCTTACAGGTTATAGATCTCTTAAGCACAGTAATTAAAACTTAAAACATAACTTTAGCCCTCCCAGACTTCCTTTGGTAATAAAATGCCATCACATGTTATGTTCTGACCACGGCTTATAATTTTGACCATTTTTACATATGCTTCTATTTAATTGCTTCTCTCCTCCCATTTGGTTATCCAATTCTTCGAGGGAGAAACTGTGTTTTGTACCAAGTATTTAGCACTCCTTCTACCTAGTAAAGATGCTACTAAACTTAAGCCTTAGGGAATCTCTTCCTCGTTTCATTGCTCTGGATTGTTGCTTGGATGTTCTGGTCTTCTTGAGACACGCTCTCACTACATAAGCCCATGCCGGTCTCGGGCTCACAAGCCTGAGAACCCTGAGTACCAACATTATAGTTGCACGCCAGCTTAACAGCCATTTTCTATTGAAAACTCTATTCCCACTGGGACAGAAGGCTATTTATTTTTCCAAGAAAGAGCTCTTGTGTAGTCTGAGGAGGCCACAGCACGTGTGTCTTATCCATACACTTTGGAAGAGCCACTGGGCTCGACACAGGCCATCCAGAGAAGACAAAAGTTTCACAGAAGCACATGGAAAGACAAAAGTTTCACAGAAGCACATGGGAAATATCGCTGGCAACATATTTAGTTAAATGACCTGTCCTTGGCACTGCCAAAAGGAAAAATAAATTCCACTATAGAAACGGAAAGTATTTTAACAATCACCTCAAAATATATTCTAAAATATGTACCCATTCATCTCTTGACTAAACATGTATGGTATGGTTATGTTTCTTTTGCACGAGCTGACAGCTAACTGTGAGGCCAGTGTAGAGAGAGGCATTCAGTTCCAGTTGAGCAAGGGCAGCAACTGGAAGTCACCCACTCTGAGTTCAAAAGAAATGTCCTCCAGTAAGTCTTACCCGGCTCACTCCTAGATGCCTTGGCAGTATAGAAAGAGATTCGAGCAGGGGATGAAAAGCTTTAGGCTTAACCCCCATCACTAATCTACACACTGGCCTCAAGTGTGGTGTGTGTGTGTGTGTGTGTGTGCATGTGAAACTGTAGTTTTGGCACCCAGAAAAATGAAGAATTCCTCCTCTAGTTACTTACCTCAGAGTCACTGTGAAGACACTGTCATCAATTTGTGACAGTTTAAAATTTGGTGAATGCTTCATTCAATCATTACAACTTTATCTCCATTTCTGAAATAAGAAAATGAATAAAATATTAAACAAATAAGTTGCTAAATAAACAAAACCCAAGAAGTCTATGGCTTAATATCATGAAGTTTGTTTGTTTGTTTGTTTGTTTGTTTTTATCCACTCTTGTGTGATCCAGGAGTTTCTGGTCAGTGAGTAACCTCCCTTTCTGAGGTAAAAATGCAGTGCCCAGGTTCCTCTGTCTGTGGCTCCTTCAGGTTTTTGGACCTTGGCCTCCAGCAAGCAGACAGGCCAAGAGGGTGGAGCAAACACACCCACTTCTTCACTTCCTCCTTCTGGAAATGACCTAGATGACTTCTCCTGGTTGAGAACCTGTCAATGGCTCCATTCAGAGGAAAAGGGACATTGGGAAATGTGGCAGCTGCCTGAGACCTGCCTCCCAGGGACAGTGCAGTCCCCTGGAGGAGACCTGGTGAGCCATCTGAGCTCTGCTCTTGGAGCTAAGTCACCCTTCAAGGCTAGGTTCTGGGAGAGGTGGGTGTGAGCCTCTTACTTCTGAGTAGCCTATTGCCACAAGCTCAGAAACTTAAAATAACACACGGTTGCTTTTTATAGAGACTTCACGTCAGGTGTCTGGGTGTGGAAAAGCTGGGTTATCTGGAGCAGACATGGTAGCTGCAGTCCAGTGTTGCCCAGCTTCAGGATTCTGGGAGGCTCAATGAGGAAAGATTCTTGGGGGTCCTCAGGACCCCTGCAGCAGAAAGATAGCAGCTCTAGGACAGTGGTTCTCAGCCTTCCTAACGCTGCGACCCTTTAACACAGTTCTTCACACGGTGGTGACCCCCAACCATAAATTATTTTCCTTGCTACTTCATAACTGTAATTTTACTACTGTTATGAATAGTGTTGTAGATATGTTTTTGGAGATAGAGGTTTGCCAGAGGGGTTGCAGCCCACAGGTTGAGAGCCACTGTTCTAGAGTGAGTCAGCTAGCAAGAAGAAATGGCACAGAATGCGATGGCTGTGAGGGCTGGAGTGGATACAACAAGCACTCTTAACCACCAAGCTATGTCTTCCAGCCCCATGAAAGATACTGTGATGAGAGAATCCTGTAGGAGGAAGAAGAGAAGGACACAAAGTTTGAGATGTCTCTAGAGAAGCCAACAGAAGAGTGAAACTGGAGAACGTAGGAGATGAGAGTCAATCAAGTAGGAGAAGCTGCTAGGAGGGACCGTGATGTTGAAGAAAGACAGCGGATGTGAAAAAGCAGCAGTGATACAGAAAAAGAACTAAAACCCAGCAGTCACAACTCCATCCCTCTCTGAGGCTCTGTGAGCTCCACTTTTTTGTCGTGTGGAAATGAGCATAATGATTTACGTGCAGGGTTAGAGTTTCTGGTATGCTGAATAAAAAGCAGCAATTGCAATGAATTTTGTGCCAAGAAAGGATAAGAGACAGGAAATGGGGTTGGCCCAATGCCCACTGTGTGGCTTAACAGATTCTGTGACGGCAGTGGCAGATGAACCTCTCTCTTCCGGGAAACACATGCCTCTCTCAGCTTTGGGAGAAAGCCCACTACTAAGGACTAAGGAAAGAGAATCAGTTACTCCTATTTGAACTCAGCGTTCTTGAGAGCACCTCCCTGCCCATCTACTAGTCTGTCCCTATTCATACACAACACAGCCAACCAACCGGGAGTCAGGGCTGAAAACCCTCACTCATCCATTTGGGGCCTGGTCTGGACCCCTATTGCAAGAGTTGGAAACATCTAGCCAAAACTAAAGAAAGAACACAAGATGACCAGCAGGCAACTTGAGATTGTCAATGATGAGACAGGCAGGGCAAAGCTCTCAAATAGAAAAATGTTTCTGTCCGGACCAACAATCAGCTACAGATAGGAGAAGGGCTCATGGGACCTTACCACTTGCTGCTAAACTATAAGCAATTAACATATCATGGGGTAGCAATGAGGTGTCGGATCCAATTTGTGCACCCACCAAGTACCACTGGATAGCTGCAAATCCATAGTCAGTCACACGGGTAGTGGTAAACTCATGGAACATAGGAAAAAAAAAACCTGGAATATGGGGAGATGATTTGTAGGGGTGTAGAAAGGCTGGCAGCGATGAGCAGGAGGTGATAGTGGAGAAAGTGATCAAAATACATTATATCCATGGATATAATTTTTAAAGAACAAATTTATTAGTAATTTTTTTTAAATTGTCAGTTAAAAGAAATCACAGAGAAGGTAACAACTATAAAGGTGTGGGCATGTAGCTATCCTTGCTACTTCAGATATGGGTATGCAGCATTTATTTTCTTAGTAGAATTTAAAGTTTGGCTTAGAATTTTGGCTTTCTTGTGGTCTATGAACCTGAATTTTCTTTTAACGATAAGACCAACTATTTGAGAGGACTACGGCAGAAAGAAATGAGCTCAATACTGGGAAATTAGTGCTTCTCAACTCCAAGACATATCTGAGAATTCACAGAGCTATTTCAGAAAAATCTGCTCTTTAAAAAAAAAAATTCAAATTTGGACATCACTTTAGTGAGCAGTGTGCCTTTCTTAGCTGAGACACATGATGGTGGCTCAAGATGACCTCTGGCACAGTGTTTAAAATAGCAAACCGGAATGTACAGAGCTCGGAGAACCTGAGCCAGACGTGTGCTGAAGGAGCCATGCTATAAATAGAAGAAAAAAATGAGAATGGAGGAGAAAGGTTAAAGACACAGCCAAAATGCTTCTATTTTATCCAGACCAATTCCCAGGGCACTGTGAGAAAATGGAGTCTTTCTTTCATCACTCTAAAATACACACTTCATGTATTTGTATGTCTGTGTATGAATGGACACAGGTGCACAGAGGCTGGAATATGATGAAACTGGCTTGTTATGTGGGTGCTGGGATCAGACTCTGGTCCTCATGACTGAGCGGTGAGTAGTTTTACCTTCTGAACCGTCTCTCTAGACCCTTGTTTCTTTATTCAAGGCCACCGTGGCTCATTCCTCTTGAATTCCAAGTGGGTGTGTAAAGTTGAATTCCCTCCTGGTAACATGGAATGGGTCTCCTGGCACGCCTGTCTTCTTAAGTTCCCTGAAAGGAGAACCTCCAATCCCTGGGACCAAAAGTCCCTTTGAGTTTCTGTGGGTTATCCCTTCTAGGTTCAGATATGAGAAGTGGCTGTCCCATTCCGGCTCAACCACTCCGCAGCTCAGACAAACACGTGTTTGGTGATGGATGTAGGCCTGCCCCTCTGGTTATAAGCGGTTGAGTCAGCAGTGAGAAATATTCAGGGCCTCAAACTGTTTATTCCTCTCTGTCAACTCTCATTTTTATAAAAACGGGAGTCGGGGGGAGAGGTAGACTTTGGAAAGTCTTGCTCCAGTCCTTACGAGTTTCCAGAGACTCTCCCTGGCTGCCTGCCCTGCGCTGTGCAGCGTGTGTGCTGACAGAGAAGGTGCACACCACAGTGACTCCATGACCCTCAGAGTGTCTGCCTTCTCTGTATCACGGGGGAGACTTCCAGAAGCAGCCAGGCACAGCTGCCTGTCTAGAGTCTAGTCTGGTTCAATTAATATTTAATGTATGTGAGGGCTGAAGTTATGCTTTAAGTTTTAATTACTGTGCTGGTTGGAGGGGGGGTCTCGTGCACTTTGTTTTCAGATGCTCTGATTTCAGTGCCCTGCCACCGCACACTTTTATGAATGTTGACCTATCTCCGGGACCCACGTGATGAGGAGGAACTTTCCTCAGTTATCCCTGATTGGCTAATAAAGATGCATGCGGAAGCCTGTGACTAGGCAGAAGAGAGCAGATGGAGTTGAGGTTTCTGGGCTTGAGAGACCACCAATGGCAACAGAAGAGGTAGCAGGAGGAGAGGAAGCCAGAGAGAAAGGAGTCGCCATGGGGCAGGATGGCCGTGAGGACAGACTGATGGAGCAGAAGCTGCCCAGGAGTCATCAAATTGACAAGTGATTGGCTTTTATGTGGGTTTTAGGGGTAGTAGGATTGCAATAGCTCAGAAACTGCCCAGCATAGTGCTTACAGCTTAATAACAAATCGTAGTATCTCTGTATCAATCATTTCAGAACTAGCTGCTTAAAGACAACTGCTGTCATAATAATTTCCTGCAGTCAATTAATACATACAGAACAATTCTTTTATCACACACTTAAGAGATCTAAAAAACAAAAGCACCTCTAACCTATGAGCCTCACTTGCCCAACGACATATAACTTCCTGGAATACTGGGGGCCATTGCTCAAGTAAGATAACAAGCCACGTGTTGGCAATATACACATGTTTTATTTTAATCCCAGGTGTGGATGTGGGGGCTGATTGAGATGGTCCACAGCTGCACACTATTTACCTCATGCTGGCTTTGAGAGGAGCTCTTTGCCAGCTGCAGATAGTTTAACTCTGAGGAGTCTGGAGACAGAATAAATGCCAGAGTCCAGAGAGTATGGAAAGGAGAAAGAACAAGGCTGCTCCTGGTCGCTGCTGTGAGACGAGAAGTTGGAGATCTCCTGAAATGAGGATTGGACTGGCTCCAAGGAACCCAGTGACCCTAACCAGCAGGAACCAGCTAAGAGAACTGTGCCCCCTCTCCCACTAACCCTTTCTCTCTCCTACCTGGTGTTGGGGTGTTAGAGATTAGGATGGAGTAGGGTGAAAGAGATATAAGGAATGTAAATGAAAGAGTTCTTTAAAAGTTATGCCAACAGCCATGTGTTTTCACTTTCATAACCAACATTGGTTGCCCCAACTGCACGGAATGTGCTTGTTCATATGTAGGCTGGAGGTATGTAGGCAGGAAGTATGTCAGGATATTTCCTTGCCCCTGATTGGATGAAGGCAGGAAGTACATGCCTTGTGGGTTTTGCCTTTATAAGCTACAGAGTAATGTGATTTGCGGCCACTCTCTAGGAATTCCAGGTGTGGCCCTGGCCAGTGTCCATTGCCTGGCCAGTACTTCATAAAATCTGCTTCAAATTTGGCTCAAAAACTGTGGTAGCTGTCTTATTCTTATGCCCAGTGAGATAAACACCAGCTTAATAGTTTTATATTTCCCAAAAGTTACTCCAGGGGATATATTTAGATTCTTTAAATATTCAACAAATTCTCTAGTAGGTATTTTGTGTTTCCAAAGATAAAACTGGATCCCACAAGAAAGGGTGGGGGAGGGGGAGCGTACAGTTTACATATTCTTTACTCCGAGGCTGTGTTTAATCTTTGGTAGGGCTCTCAGGCTTTCTAAGGTACAGCAGAGAAGCAATGGAGTTGAGCGAATGGACACAGGGCATTCCAAGCCCTACCCCTGATTCACCTGAAATACTCTATTGTCTAAACCAGGTGTGGTTGTGCACACGTGAAGCCCCAGTGCTTGGGAAGGAGGTAGCAGCACCAGGACTTAAGATCTTCCTCAGCTACGTATTGAGCTAGAGGCCAGCCTCGGTGCATAAGAGCCTCTCCAAAGGCATGGAGGGAGTACCATGTTTTGGAGTTTTATGGAGGATCGCATTTTGTGGGGAAAACCTCTATGGCAAAGAAAAGGGAGAATGAGGACCAGAGGGAGAAGAGTCAAGGCACTCTTGGTACAGGAGTGTGATGGTTACTATAAACAGGATCTAGAATCACGTAGAAGATGACTTCTGGGGTGCCAGTGTGGGAGTTTCTAGATTCGGGTAGTTGAAATGGAGCTGCTCACCCTAACTGTGAGCACCATCTCATATATTCAGCCTGTGGTCCCATACTGTGCTGGCTAGTCTTATGTTGATTAGGGTTATCTGAAAGGAGAGAACCTTAGTTGGAAAAATTCCTCCATAAGATCCAGCTGTAGGCCATTTTCTTAGTACTGATTGATGGGGGAGAGCCCAGCCCATCATCCCTGAGCTAGTGGTCCTAGCTTCCATCAGAAAGCAGGCTAAGGAAGCCAGTAAGCAGTACCCCCTGCCCCCCACGGCCTCTGCACCAGCTCCTGCCTCCAAGTTCCTGCCCTGCTTGAGTTCCCACCCTCACTACTTTTTGATGAACTGTTATTATGAAACTGTGAGTGAAATAGACCCTTGCCTCCCAAAGTTGCCTTGGTCATGGTGTTTCATGACAGCAACAGTAACCCTAACTAACATACATACTAAATAAGAAGGAGAAAACAAACTGAACACAAGCCTTCATCTCCCTGTCTCCTGACCACATACACAATGTCTCACATTACGCCAGCCATGACTTCTCAGTGATGGATGATGGTACCTTCAAACTGTAACCAAAATAAACCCATCCTCCTGTTATACCCAGATCTTAGGGTCCGCAAAGATGACCAGGAGCCAGACCATGTATGCAAGAGCAAAGAGCTTTATTTGGGCTTAAGCTCAGTCTCTCCACCTTCACCAATGCAGTGGATCAGAGAGGAGAGCCCTGGATCAACTGCACAGCAGGGTTTTTATTGAGGTTTGAGGAAGGACCAGGAATTTCCAGCCTAACAGTTACATGATTGGGTGACATTCAGCAAGGGCAAGCCTGTTACAACACGATTGGCTATCCTCAGGCTGTTCCTTGGGTAGGGAATGTTAAGGCCTTGTCCCTGGAATTGATGACCTATGGCCTAGTTTCTGGGACTGATGGCATGGGGGGGGGGCAGGCCTGGTCCTCTCACTCCCTTACTTTGCTTTTGTGGGTTTTTCTTTTCAATGCAGTGAGAAAAGTAACTGATACGGTAGGTAACTGATCCAGTGTGCATAATACTCAAGCGTGTGCTCTGTACATGTACATTTCAAAGCCATCTACTTTAGGACTATTTCATTTGCAGTGCCCTACAGGCCTGAGCCTCCTTCTGTCTAGATTAAATGAGGGAGTGGATCTTAATAGACTTGGAAAACCTGAGGGTTCTCTGGCTTCCAATATTGATGAATAAAGAGTATCAGACTATGTCATCAGGACAACTCTCTTTTACTCTCCCCTTTTGAGAGACCAAAGGATTAAAAACCAGTGACTATTATTTTAAAGTTTAAAGCTTGAACTAAAGCTGGCCAAGTGGAGATATATCCAGCCACCTTCAGGGAAGAACTAGCCTTATGCATTCTTTTCTGCCCACTAGAGATACAGGTGCTAGGAAACTGGCCCATCTCCTTAGGGAGGGACACCAAGTCATTAATGGTTTGGAGACCTTCCTATAGCCAATCTATTCAAAATGCAGCATCTCTTTTGTGTTTCGACCAATGGATGCTTGCCAGGTAGGAATCCTCCTGCTTTGGGCTTGCTGTGAGGGACCAGACTCTTTAAATTACTCAACTAACCTGAGCACAGGGCTCTCACCACTTCGGTGGTGAGTGTGTGAGCCCAAGCTGCAGCCTGTAATAAAAAGATCCTCATGTATTTTGCAATGGACTCAACTCCTGGTGGTGATCTTTTGGGGTCTATCGATTCGGGCACAACACTTTCATCCATGTTGGTCTCATTTCCAGACAGTTACTCTCCTGGTAGCAGCAAAGCTCTCAGGACCTCTGAGCCGTCACAGAGAGATGCAGAAGAACCAAGTCTCCTGCTATCCCTGTTGCTCTTTGGGAGAAAATCCACTTGTGGCTCATAGGTTGTGTTTCCTCCCTCAGACCAGAAGAAATCACCTAACCAGGCAGGCAAGGCTCATGTGGCAACACCTGTGGGAGGAAATGATACTCCCCAGCAGTGTGACAAGGCAACAAAAAGTACATGGGAGAGACAGACAATGCTCAGCTACAGCATGACTAAAACAAGGCAGGACAGCGTGTCACGGTAACATTGCCAAGAGGAAACCTGCAAGCCCGAGTCTAAAACATTTGACAGTTTTCTGTGAACAGAGGCAATAGCTTCAAGACTGGAAGTGAAACTCAAAGGCCTAGAGCTGGACGTCTAACACCACAGAAAGTAAGAAGTCTTAACTTTAAGATGTCTGTCCATCCATGTGTAACCTAAAGAAACATAAACAATGGAAAGTAAAGGTTGGGAAAAGACATACAAGAAAGCCTTTAAATACAAAAAAGAAACAGGAAGTGTTCTTGCATTTCCCTTTTCTCCTGTCCTTCCTCTTCCTTGAGCAACACAGTTCTAAAGCCATAAGTTGGCAGAGCAAGAGGGACCTCTACAGTGGTGGTATGAAGGCTGTGGTAGATCAGCAAAGGTGCCAGGGTCAAGGCAGAGAAGCTCCACGGAGAAGGAGTTCCCAGGGCACCAGAGCTACAGTAAGTGGTCTGGTTGAGGACCTGCATTGGGATAAGGACATCCTTACTGAGAAGAGCCAGTACAGAAAGGGAAATCAAGCTCAGGGTCCTCATGGCAGGTTCACATAAGGTCTGATCTGCCCCTGCAGACCTGGACCCCTCATGGAAGAGAGTCCAGGATGCACAGAGACAGAGTAGAGGGAGAAAGCAGCCTAAGTGGAGGAGGGTAGCAAAGGCAATGAGATGGATTACTAACGAGTAAATCTCAAGGAGAGAAAACAGAGTCCTCCCTACAAGAACAGACAAACACAAGAAAGATAGAGCAAAGAGCGTGCCCTGCAGTGCTGGATTGGAGACAGTGACAGGAGAGAACTTGTGCTTTTAAAAGAGATAATAGAAAAAAAAAGGAGGGGAAAAAAGGGAACCGATGATTAAGAGATAGATGACAGGATGATAGATAGATAGATAGATAGATAGATAGATAGATAGATAGATAGATAGATAGA
>NW_026596155.1:3529540-3536406 GCF_907164565.1 Psammomys obesus
AGATAGATAGATAGATAGATAGATAGATAGATAGATAGATAGATAGACAGACAAATAATAGGTCAGTAGGTAGGTAGATACAAAACTAGGCAGAGATATAGATGCAAAGAGTGTGTGTGTGTGTGTACATATATTTCCTAGCTCTGTCCAATGACAGGGTGTGAGAACAGCAGCGCCCCACAAGTAGCACATACACTAGTACAAACTTTAAGGCCTGAATATCATTTTCCACAGAAAGAAACCAAATTTGTGAAGGAACAGTTAATGCGGTCAGGGGCAGAGAAAGACCAGAATAACCTCGGAACAGCTCATGCCTAAATGCTAGGACCTTATTTCAGGGCAAAGAAGTTAGGGGGCCCCAGAAGTTAAACCTGAGACAAACTTTATATCAAAATAAGTAATGCTAGCAATGGCTTTTAATGTATTACATGAAGCAAGAATGACTGAACTAAAAGTTTGCACAATTGAGTACTTAAATTGTTTCAGATATCTCCTCCTAAATGACTATTGAAGGAAGAGGAAGTTTACAGGAGGAGAGTTTAGCAGACACTACCTTCTACAGACTCATTTACGTCCCTCCTTCCCCACAACTCAAGGCTGAGGTCTTAAGCCCCAGCACTTGAAGGCACTATTTTTAGAGGCAGCAACCTTAAAATAGTCCCTGGGGTAAAATGCAGTCTTGTAAAGTCTCACTGCATGACCTCAAGCCCTGCAGGCACGTACAGCATGCAGCTCGCAGCCTGTGTCGCACTGACGCTAGTACTCCTTGTCAACAGTGCACCCACTTCAGGCTCTACCAAGGAGACACAGCAGTACCTGGAGCAGTTGCTGCTGGACTTACAGCAGCTTCTGAGAGGGGTCAATAATTACAAGAATCCGAAACTCCCCATGCTCCTCACGTTTAAATTTTACATGCCGAGGAAGGCCACAGAACTAAAGCATCTTCAGTGCTTGAAAGAAGAACTTGGACCTCTGTATGATGTGCTAAATTCGGTTCAAAGCAAAAACCTTTACTTGGAAGATGCTGGGAATTTCATCAGCAATATCAGAGTAACTGTTATGAAACTAAAGGGCTCAGAAAACACACTCAAGTGCGAATTTGATGATGAGACAGTGACTGTGGTGGAATTCCTGAGCAGATGGATAAACTTCTGTCAAAGTGCCATCTCAACAATGACTCAATAACCGCGTGCCCCCTGCTTACAACACACAAGGCTTTCTATTTATTTAAATATTTCAAGTTACATTTATTTTTGGATGTACTGTTCACTATCTTTTGTTACTACTAGTATTCAGACGATAAATATGGATCTTTAGAGATTCTTTTTTGTAAGCCCCAAGGACTCTAAAATGTTTTAAATTATTTATCTGAAATTATTTATTATATTGACTTGTTAAATATCATGTCTATGTAGATTCATTAATAAAAGTATTCAGAACTATAAAAAAAGTCTCACTGTAAAAGGAAATTTTATTCACCTGTTTCAGCAACTGTCTAAGAGGCTTACTGCCTCTGTCTGCTAACCTAGGCCTAGTCCTGGAAGCTTCTAGCCTCAGTACAATCTAGCCTCAGCCTAGAATGTTTTCAGCCTCTGAGACTGAGCTGGCTGGTTCAACTCAGCTGTTCTAGCTCAAACTCCTCTCCCAACTAATTTAGTCAATCAAAACATTTTTTTCTCTCTGCCTCTGAATTGCTCTGCTTGGCTTCAAACTAAACTCCAGCAATCTGCTCTAATATTATGGCTCCTTTTCATTCTCTGGCTTGTTTTGTCTTCAGTTTTGTCTGGCTTGTTCTCTCATTTACAAATAGAGAGAGGAAAGGGAAGCTGCTTAAGGGGCAATGTAAAGACAACAATTGAAGTGGTCGAATAAAAGTGACTTTTCCATATGGTGCCCAATGTTGGCGCCATAAAAGTAACTTTTATTCTCTTTCTCAGAAGTAAGTCTCAGAGGCTGAAAATATTGTAGGCCTAGATTGGATTGTAGGGAGGCACAAAGCTTCCAGGACTAGCAGACAGAGGGACTAGTGTTGCGAGAGGAAAACCGAATCAAGCAAATTGAGTTCCTTTTACATCTCATCCAACGTGACTTGTAGGATTGTAAGAAAGTAGGTGGAGACACACAGAGCAGAGACCAGAGAAAAGCCAAGTGAATGAGAAGGCAGCCTGTTTAAACTTTTACCTCAGACTTTTACTTCCCGCGTCCAGCACTATGAGAAATTGATTCCCGGTATCATGTTATTGTAGCACTAGACACAACGTTGTTAATCAAATACCAGACGTGAATGCCCTCATGATGGGGCAAATGGAAGCAGGGACCACCTGAGAAGACGCAGTGGGAAGGATGTGAGAGCACACCAGAGGCACCCAAGGTAAGGAAAACACGCCCCAAATAACTAGACTGTCATTCTCAAAACTAGCAGACTCACGAAGGACTCATGAAGGTGAATGATGAGGCATTGACCAAATAATGTTCAAGCTTACAGCATCCTGAAGTGGCACAGTGCCTCAGGACTAACAAGCTGACCCCAGGTAGGCACTGCCCAAAAGCTGTTTAAATGCCTAACATGGCGCCTTTACGAGGACACTCTCTCTCCAAGGAGATACGAGACCAAGTGATGTACTAGGTGAAGCTGTGTCCTCGCAACCAGTGGGCACTATTGGCGAGCCAAATTTCTGCAGAACTTTCTCCATAGGAATGGGTCCCCAAAGTCATTCCTTCTAAGGTGCTGAACCAAATTAAGGTTCTGAAGGAGCAATCCCTTTCCATCCCAGCATGGAAAGTTCTGATGAAGAAAGCCTGACAGTGCTCTATCAGTACCAGCTTTTAGCAACAGACAGGTGCCTGGGCTGGGTGTATCAAAAACTGTTCCCAAAGTAATCAAGTTCCCACAATAATCAGGCTCCCACCACAGCCAGAAACACAGGAGACTCACAGCACAGGAGTGTAACCAGAGGCTGGTGCACCCTGTTCCTGGTCAGCATTTGATCCACGGATACTGTAAGATGAAAGCCGCAGGTCTTGCAGCTTCCTTCAGCTACTTCCTGCCCCAGGGACGATGCGCCCTCGCTGTGGAAACTTCCTGAGCTCCCTGTGTTGATTCACGTCTTCCTATACCTCCCTTACCTTGTAAAAGTTCTTCGGCAAACTATTAATTTGCAAACAGGATAGAGATGTAGCTCAGTTGGCACAGAATTTGTCTCTCATTCGGGAAGCTCTGGGTTTGGTTCCCAACTGTGCACAAAGCCAGGTGTGGTGATGAACACCTGAAATCCCAGCCCTCGAGGAAAGTGGAAGAGCATCAGTTCCAGGTCAACCTCCTCTGCTCAAGTTCGAGTCCAGCTAGGACTATAAACTAAGAGACCTTCTTTCTTAAAACAATCATATAAAACTATCAGTTGTTCTAAAGGAGCACTTTAGCTCTTAAGATAATGGACAAATCCAGATTAAAAGACAGGGAACATTTCTTTTTAAAAAAATTTACAGTTATCTCTTTCTGGAACTTTTGTTTCTCAAAAGAACTAACCCCCCCTCCTTCTAGGTGATAAAAAAAAATTATAGAAATGCCTTCATAGACTAGCAAGTGGGGCTGGGCATGGTGACATATGCCTGCTCTCAGGAGGCAGATGCAGGAAGATCTCTGTGAGGTCACCTTGGTCTATATAGCAAGTCCCAGGACAGTCAGGGCCACATTGTGAGACTCTGTTTCACAAAAAAAAAAAAAAAAAAAAAGAAAGAAAAAAGAAAAAAAAAAAAAAGAAAGATAGAAAGAAACAAAGAAAGACTAGCAAATAAATCTAGAACACTCAAGCCAAGAACTAAAGGAAGACATTTCCAGCTTAGAAGCCAGAGCTCAGAATCACCTGGGGACAAGCCCTTGAAGATGGGATCTCAAAAAGCCACACGGCTGAGCAGAAGTGAGGTAGAAAACACCCATTCCACTCACATATGTGAATGAGGCAAAGTGGCTTGTGTCAAACTTTAGTGCTAAGTGACAGCAAAAAAATAATTTCCCCCTAAGGATTTAAAACTATTCAGCAATTAAAATTAATTTGAAAGGCTTAGAGCATAAAGTGGATTCGTCTCAAAAATATGAGGCTGATAATTCAAAACCACAAGATGGCCCTTGTTGAAGCCTTGACGCTTAAGCGGACAGATAAATGTCAGGCCAACAACAGAACTCACGGTGTCTCCTACGGACGGTACACAGGCGCACATGTAGGCTGTAGCAGCGTGCAAGATGCAGGGCGGTATATCACCCTCTAACGAAGGGCCTGACTGTACCTACCTGGGGCTTCTGTGGCCACATGGTCACTGTGGCAAACGGAGACTACACATAGGCACATTTGTAGCTACGAAAGTAGAGGGTAGGATCTGTCCTGTGGACTACATTTTACTAATCCCTAACTAACAGCCTAGGGAAAGAAGATAACGATGCCAAAAATAGCCGGTATGAAAATTCCAACACACCCACGGGGGTACTCGTGGATCTCCCTTGGAAGGGGAAATAGAATACACTTTGCAGGTGGACTGGAGGGTGGGTGGGGGTGGGAACAGGAGGGATCAGACAGGGGTTCAGAGGGAGAACTAGGAGACGTGACTAGAACTGGGAGATACCTGGAGGGTTTATGGAAAGAAACCTTCTGGAGGAGAGACTCCCAGAAGCCTGTGAGGGCAACCTTGATGGGAGACTCCTAGTAGCTCGGATTACAGAGCCTGGACTGGCCGTCGGTAACCAGGCAAGGCTTCATCATCTGTAACCAGTGGTGGGCCTGGGACATCAACCCAGCCACACAACCTTCAACCTTCCATTTGTCCTGCCTGATGTGCTGGGTTAACAGTGACTCAGCCTGTGGGAACGGCCAACCAGTGGTTGGTCCAACTTGAGGCCCACACTTCACATTGCCTGGGTGGCCTGGACGCAGAGGCTGAGCAGCCAGAAACCCAGAATAGAACCAAATACAACTGGAAAAAAAAAAAGTCAATGAAATGATATTCTGTTCTACTCTTAGATTGCTGCCTGGACCAGTTGCCGTCAGAGAGGTTTCATCCAGCGACTGAAGACAGCTGTGCTCACATAAAACCAACAGCCTGTCTTCAATTTGCAGATGTCTACAAAATAGCCCAAGTGCCACAGAGGGAGAGAGTAAAGAAAGGACAGTCACCAAGATTGTGTGACTAAGCCTGGGGCAGTCCCATTACATAGGGACCTTCCTCCTGAAGATGGTCCTCTGCCCAGGCTGCACATACTACTTTCTGGGTATTCGCTGCTCCACTTCTCATCCAAACCCAGGGTGTGCCATGGTATGTCAGGAACTCTTGGCATTCCTCAAACTTGCTGTCTGTAAACACAGCCTGGACAAAGTACTAGAATGAAAACAAAAACAAAAACAAACAAAAAAACAGCTCAAGTAATGGATCTACAGAGGCTTGGGAGCAAGGTCATAGCTGATGGAAATTCCCTACTAAGCCCTTGGTATCTCATCAATGACTGTCCAGAAGACTCAGGAACACCAGACTCCAAAACCCCATCAGAGGCATGTAGGTATGCATTTGAGATAAAATCTCACATTACAATCCAAGTTGGCCTAAAACTTACTGGATAGACAAGGCCAACCTCAAACTCACAGCAAACTCCCAAGTGCTGGGATTTCAAGCATGAACCAACAGTGTGAAGCTTTGAAAACAGTAGCAGCAAAAGTAGCTGCTCCTCTTCTCCATCTTCTAAAATGTCTCATGAAGTCCAGGATGGCTTCAAACTTATTTTGTACCCAAAGATGACCCTGAACTTGTCTTTATTGAGCCATCTCTTCAGTCCCCGACCTTGAACCTCTGATTCTCCTGTCTCAAGTTCTGCTGGGATTATACAGGTGTGAACCACCACAGAATATTTCTAAAGTGTGTACAAAGTAGTATTAGATGGGTTGGAGAGATGGCTCAGAAATTAAAAGCACTGGCTGTAGGTCCAGAGGTCCTGAGTTCAATTCCCAGCAACCCATATGGTGGCTCACAACCATCTATAATGAGATCTGGTGCCCTCTTCTGGCCTGTAGGTGTACATGCAGACAGAACACTGTATACCTGATAAATAGAAAAATCTTTCGGAGCTGGGGATGTGTTTCAGTTGGTAGAGTACTTACCTAGCATGCGTGGTACCCTGAGCTGGGTTCCCAGTACCGCATATGATAATAGTAATAATAACATACAACAATAAATAGGTATGGTTGTGCAAGCCTGGAATCCCAGCTTTTGGAGGCTGGGAGGCAGAGGTCGGATAAGAAGTCCAAGTTCAGCCTTGGCTACATAGCAATTTCGAAGTCAGTCCGGGTTGTATGAGACCCTGTCTCAAAACTCTTTTCATCAAAATATTATTAGGACCAGACATGGTGGTGTACACCTGGAACCCCAATACTCAGGAGGCAGAGGTGGAGCGAAGCTGGCCTAAGCCCAAAGCCAGCCCTGGTTTGCACAGTGAATGGCAGGCCAGCTAGGGCTTAGAGACTTTGCCTCAAAATAACAGCAACAACAGAGGAGAAATCCAAGGTGCATGCTCCAAATCTGAGCAGCATTAGCTTTCCAGAAACATGCCTTCCACAGCGATGCCATCCTGCGAGAACTCAGAAACTAACGTAGATCAAAGTCCTACAGAGTGAAAGTTCTGGCAAGGTAGGCTTCCACTGACCAGCATCAATGACAGCCTTACTGTTCTCAGACGCTCTAGGAAGGACATTTTTATATACATCCAAACCCAGCAACTTCCCTGAGAACTGAACATGGAATGACTTTAGTAATTCAAGCCTTACTGAATATTAAAAAGTTAGAAAGAAAGAAAGAAAGAAAGAAAGAAAGAAAGAAAGAAAGAAAGA
>NW_026596155.1:3536416-3596814 GCF_907164565.1 Psammomys obesus
AAAGAAAGAAAGAAAGAAAGAAAGAAAGAAAGAAAGAAAGAAAGAAAAAGAAACAGGGACCTCTCTTTCTGAGAAAAAAACAAATACAACAATTGAATCAAACAAAGGGTCACTTCAGCGCAGTTGGATGTGACTCTGTCATGATCACTCTGACCCGGCTTTATTAAGAGAGAGAACTGAATGGCAACAGAACCTGGGAGGGGGTATGAGAGGGGGGATGGCGGGGGGGGGGGGGGGAAGAGAACAGAAGGCACAGACCAGAGGGAATCCTAGGTTTCCTTTGGGATCTAAGCCACCAGAGGAGTACTGGCTGATAACATGTGTCAGGCCTGCCCGAGTTCACCTGCAGAATACTGTAAGCCTGGGCCTTTGTTTATGGTGGAATTCAAGGGCCACATTCCAAATAGCTAGACCACACGGACCAAGGCGAAAACAGTGGTGGCTGACGTTGTGGACTGTCGTTAGCTAGGGTGACTGTGCTGTGATGAAACACCATGACCAAAAGCAACGCAGGGAAGGAAGGGTTTATTTCACTCAACAGTTCCATTTACCAGCTCATTATCAAAAGCAGTGAGGAGCCTGGAGGCAGGAGCTGACGCAGAGGCCATGGAGGAGTGCTGCTTACTGGCCTGCTCCTCAGGGCTTGCTCAGCTTGCTTTCCTATAGAACCCAGGACCACCTGCCCTGGGGGGGGAGCACCCATGATGGGCTGGGCCCTCCCCCATCAATCACTAATTTAAAAAATGCCCCAAGGGCTTGCCTACCATCCATTTTAGAGGGATTTTCTCAGTGAGGCTCCCTCCGCTCTGATGACTCTAGTTTGTGTCCAGTTGATAGAAAACTCACTGCCACATGGTCTGCCAGAAGGAAAGCACTAGTTGTTTTCAGGAAGAAGGGGGAGCAACAGAGGAAGAATGATGCAACACACTCCTTTAAAAAATATAAAATTTATTCTCTGTCAATAAGACAGTTCCCTTTCTGTACATGGTTACATTCTCACAACAGAAATACGTTGTATCAAATATCGCTCATGTTATCGGACTCGGAGAATGCTTGTTTCCCCTTAAAAAAAAAAAAAATCTCAAGGCTCAGTTTCCAAAAGGTAGTTATGCCACTTCGTTTCCTGTTTAACAGGCTGGAGAGTCTGGGACTACACCACTACAGTGAGGTTGAGGGTAGGGCAGAAGGAGGCAAGAACCACACAGCTCACCCCTGCATGCTGCAGATAGTGAGATTATTATTATTATCTTCAAAGGCCCCTTCCCTTCGGAAAACTAAAATAATGACAGTCGTAACACAAAGGAGATCTTCCGGAGCTGGTCCCACTGTGGCTGGATGACATGCGTTGTGGGAACAAACACCGATCCTACGAGGTTCCTGGGTGAATCTGACCAATCAGCACCGTTCTCCCAACACATGAGGAAATATAATCTCCATTCCATTCCTTTCAGATCAGGTGACCACAAATTTGTCCTTTCCCCTAAAAGGAATCCTCCGTTTTTCTTTCAACCTCACAGCAGAACGTTCCCGTAACGGTGGCCATATGGGAAATGCACTGTGGTGTGAACCCTTGCTACAACAGTGAAATCAGCAGCGAGGTGTGGGGCATAGGCCTGTAGTCCTAGCACTAATGGACCCAGGATAATCAAGAGTTCCTGGCCAGTCTTGGCTACACAGTGAGTTTGAGGCAAGCCTGGGCTACATAAATAAGATCCTGTCTCAATAATAATAATAATAATAAAATAAAAGAGATTAAAGAGGAGACAATCAATTTACAGAGTTAGGAGTCATTTTTGAGAGTTCTCTTATTAACAAGTTCCAAACCTACTCTGGAAGCACGTTTTTGCATACAAAGATTTCATTCGATCATCAATGACACTGTCATTTTGCAAAAGGCAGTCTGTCTCCACTCAAGAATCGGGCTTACAATTCATTGAGCCAATACACAACAAAAATGTCCAAAAGGGCACCTGTAGCTTCTGCCTCTGGCACGAAGAGGTAGAGACAATCATCCAGTAGAAAAGATTAACAATAAACAAACAGGGGGAAAAAAACAACACAATGAAACGATAGTATAAAAGTTCATTTCTAAAGGCCAGTTCTCGGAAGCCAGGCCCGTCCACAGTACTTCAGTTCCGGTCCAGGCTGGGAGAGCCACTGCCCACGATCATTTTGCTGTAATTCTTCTGCTGTTCTTCCTTGAAGGTGTCCTTCACCTTTGCTCTCTTCAGACCGCCATCCCTGCAAAGGAAAAGGGACATGTGTAGGGAGATACTCTCTGCCCGTGAAGAAACATGGCCATACAACAGTCAACGGAAGCAGGAAGAGCAGATTCTGGTCTCTGTTCTGCAAATGACCAAGAGTGTGTTCCTTTAAGCCAGGAACACTCGTGCTCTCTGACACTTGGTTAAAACTGAGAGAGATACCACCTGCATGCCATTTCTCCCCTGAAGAGGTTTTTCTGGTGCTTGGAATTGAACCCGGGGCCTTGTGCCTGCTGAGGAAGCCTCCAATGCTGAGCTACAGCCCTACCTTCCTGTGTGTTTTGTTTCAGACGTTAGAGCTGCTGTGTCCAATATTTAACCAGAAACAAAGATTATTAAAGCCAAGATGTTTCCTTAGGTTTTTCCCTCAGGAAAACCAAACATTGGTTTTGATTGACTTGTGGCTTGCTGAGAAAACCCATGAAGAGCTGTAAGCACACCCAAGAAAGGATGGAAGTGCTAGGCGTGTGTGGGTTAGAAACAGATAAAGTTCTTAAAAATAATGATTTAAATTTAACCCTATGTTATTTACACCTATGTTATTTACATATTTATACCTTTATACCCCAAAACAGATTCAAGATAAAAACGAACAACAAAATTATAAGCTGCATTTGACCCAAAGTTAGCGCACTATAAACAGCCCTCCTCCTCGGCCCTGAATCTTTGAACTCTCTCCAGGGCTGTGAACTGCACAGCTGTCTGGGTTACCAGGGCTTTTCTTTCCTTGGACACAAAGAACATGAAGTCAGAAGAGCTGGAAAGAGACTGGACAAGCACGGATTGCTCCCTCCCCTGGTACAATGGGCTAGACCAGTGTTTCTCAACCTGTGGGTCGAGACCCCTTCGGCAACCTTCTGGCTCCAAAATTTCCATTACAATTCACAACAGTAGAGAAATGACGGTTGTGAAGTAGCAACTAAAATAATTTTATAGCTGCGGGTCACCACCACAGAGGGAACTGTATCAAAGGGTGACAGCATTAGGAAGGTTGAGATCCACTGTGCTAGACTGGAGCTCCTGGCGGGGGTGAGGGCTGAGAGCTTGCTTACTTTCTATTGTCACTGTTGAACTTTAGCCCAGTTAAGGAAGCTCTGACAGTGCCGAATAGTCATGGGTTACCCAGTGAACTCAATGCCACGGGGGCTGAACCTGACCTTCATACGGACACCTGCCTGAAGCCAGTGCAGCGTTTAGGCTCAGAGTCAAGCCTAAAGCACAGCCTTCAACTTGAAAATGGACCAGAGTCCACTGGGGATCAGTTTTCATGAAATAAAATCAGAGGGTCTGGCCACGTCCTCAGAAGCCTCTTCTCTCTAAACAAGCTGCCTCTAATTATTCTTAGAGTTTATGTGAATTTTGAATAGTGAGAATAAAGGAGGAGAGGAAAGAAAGGCCTTAATTTAAGGCCATCCTGGTCTATAGGTCCAGTCCCAGGCTGCCCTAAAACTCCGTATGCACCCCAGGTACGCCTGGAACTTATAGGAATCCTCCTGCCTCTGTCTCTTAATACTAGGATGAGAACTGAAGGTCACTGCTGACAAAGACGCTAAGTGGCTGACTCCCTAGCTGTCTCTAAATGTTAGCTTCTCTCCCTGAGCCCACAAGGCCAGCCACATGCTTTTCATAATAGCTTCAGTATAGGGACACTGGGCTAGCATGTCAGGTAAGAGGAAGCACTGGAAAAAGAGGTTTTAAGAAGAGGAAAGAGGAAGGCAGCTACACATAGGAACCTGAAGAACCGCTAACACCGGAGCGCTC
Source organism: Psammomys obesus (assembly GCF_907164565.1). Taxonomy (NCBI): domain Eukaryota; kingdom Metazoa; phylum Chordata; class Mammalia; order Rodentia; family Muridae; genus Psammomys; species Psammomys obesus. The sequence goes on from NW_026596155.1 coordinate 3,540,442, forward strand.
TGATGCTACAGTGTTACAGCGGAACACTTGCAGAATAGATTGCACAGTGCAAAATGTTAGAAGAAATCAGCTTAGCCTGCAGGTTAGAAGAAATCAGCTCTGTCCATCAAGAAAGATGCTCGGGAAGCCATCTGGCATCCAATATACAAACTGCCACCTACTTTCATATCCCATCAATCTCCAAAGTTTGGTTAATTAGCATAATAACTTCTCAAGCTGACCTTTTTGCTATAAAAAGTGGTGGCCTGTTAAAAAAAAGCAGTGTTTGCCAGAAACAGGCCAGGGTGGTATAAATTAACTAGTTTTAAGATAGGTGAATTGGCAAAGATATATTTTAGTGATATGTCCTACTACTGGACAAAAGAATATAAAACGCTAGCCAGCTCATCGTTGAAGATGTAGCCCCTAAATAACCCTGAGGCCCTGTGCTGCTGACATCCTTGGTTGCCAGTAACGCAGAAACCAAACCCTGGAACGTCACTGCAGTCACCTCAACTGAACTCATCATATAAAGTGTATTGAAATATCCAAAACGTCACAGAGAATGTAGTGAACTTGCTGGACTTGAAATACAGACCATTTGAGATGTGCAGCTTGGTCAACACGTGGGTCCCCTAATAGGAGCGGGGAGGGGGCTGCCTCTGACTCTGCTGCCTGCCTCTGGGTCACTTCCCCCTAGCTAGAGAGAGGGAGGATGTGCTTAGTCCTGGTGTGACTTGAGATGCAGGGTGGCTTGATACTCAAGTGAGGACCTCCCCTTCTCTGGGAGGAAGGAGAGAGGAGAATGGGGGTGGGGTGGAGATGGGACTGGGAGTAGAGGACAAAGGGGGCGGAAACAGGATGTAAAGGGAATAAATAAATAGATGAGTGGGAGGGGAAAAAGTAGAGTCAATCTTGCCACTCCTCTTACACTACTTTTCATGATTTTATTTTTGTGTGTGACTTTCAATAGGGAAAATAAAAGAAATTTATTTTTCTCTAAAAAAAAAAAAAAAGGACAGCAGACTATCTGGTGAGAGCTCGCTCACATGCGTGTAAGGCCTGACCTCCTCCTACAATGTGGGTTATACTCAACCCTCACTGTTCACTGCTTTACTCCAAACATTTCTATCCGCACAAGTTTGTAAGTTGAAGCCAAACTCCTCCTGGGACAGTATTTGACCAGGAGGACTTTAGGGTATTATTAGGGTTGGAGGAGGTCAAAAGGGTGGGGCCGTTATGGTGAGGTTAGTGCCCTTTTAACAAGAGATGCCAGAGAGCTCGCTCCCTCCTCGCAGAACAAAGAAAAGGTCCTGCGGAGCCCCCAGAGAAAGCAGGCTCCTGACACACAGGAAGAACCCTCACTGCGCTCTGGCTGGGCAGCATCCTCATCTCAAACTTCTAGCCTTTGGAAACAACACCTTCTGATAAGACGCGAGTCCGAGGTATTGTGTTATGTTATCCCAAGCTAACACACACGCCTACCTCAATCTTTCTCAGACCTTCCCCCCTCCGAAGAAGTGAAAGCTACAGTTATCGATCATCAATATTTCACCTACTTCCCTTCTTCAAGTTTTCTAACACAGTTATAGTGGGAATGAAACACAGACAGCCCTGCCCCCAAATCCAAGCTCCCTCCCTCGTCTTCAGTTGAAGAACTCTCATCTCACTAAGGACATCCTCATCATCACACATTTTCCTTTGCATCTAATGGCAACGCCATGACTTGGAGCAAACAAATACAAGCGGCTTGTACAAGTTCCAGTATGGGCTCCTGCAGACATGGGTGTGTCCTTTTTCCAACACACCCCAGAGAGCCATTTTCTGCTTTCTTGGGCCATAAAATAGCCAGCACCTACTGACGCTGCCTTAGGAATAAAGCCCAAGCTTATGCCGGCCTGGACTCCCATAATTAAGGGGGAGAGAAAAGCTTCTGCCTTACTTAAGTCTTTGTTACATCCCTTTTGCTAAGTCTGTAGCTAACCAGAATGCTTTTGTTTAACATATATCTTTTTTAAAAAAGCAGATGAGCGCTGCCGAGCTCTCTCTTACCAGGGAAGTTCAGTCAACCCTCCTTGGACAGCGATGGCGGATTTAACCCTGTTGGCAAACTGAACCGCGTCTTCTCCTTCCTGGTTGAAATGAAAAAGTTACACATCTTGGGGATGAAGCTTTTAAATACCTTAAACTGTCTCATTCATTTTTATCTGTTTTGTATTATTAAAGGTACTACTGAGAAACAACCCATTTGCTGAGAAGAGAAAGGCATGATTAGGGGGATGGAGGCGCCCAAGGTTTTAGGCAAAGGCTTTCTCCCTTTTGTCTGACTGAACAAATCAGTGACCGGATATCATCTAGGAAATACCTCTCTGGTCATTGGAGGCATGTACCACACATCACAGACGATGGCCCAGCTGGTCATTATTCGAAGCAAGTAGCTCACCAAGTTGTATTTGCTACTGTTCCAGAATGCATCTCCAAACTGAGGGTTATACTGGGAAAAAAAAGACAAGACATTGCAGCCATGAATCCCACACTGGCCCCTCTCATCCAAATCAATGTTTTCAGGTGGTGAGATAAATGGGTCCATCAGATTTGCAAGAGGACTTGCTACACTTGATAGAATTTTTCATAAGAACTAAACCAATAGCACCAATGTCTTCTATTACTGCAAACTGCTTTGCCAAATAGAGCCCAGAGCACTGCAGTAGGAGAGCTGTGTCCGTGACTCCAAACTTGACTAGAAGGCAGTGAAAGCAGGGCTCACCCGGATCTGCCCACCAAGACCTCCTTAGTACCAACACAACCTCCGCCACCTTGTCATGCTGCCAGTCTGTCCAGCTGTCTATCGGCCATCTATCTGCCTACATCTATTCATCTGTCTATCTAGCTCTGTCTCTGAGTATCTACCTACCATCTATGCATCTATAGATCATTTATCACCTATGTATGTGTGTACTTACCATCTACCAATTGTCAGTTATCTATCTAGAGAGACTGAGCACACAATGTAAAATATAAAGAGCCAACGAAGCGGAATACACGCATGTTCTTCATTCTAGTGAGTTTTACATTTCTGTAACTATATCAAATAAAGTTAACAACCAAATCTCCCCCACCCCTGCCCCGTGCTTTAAAACACCCCCGTGCTTTAAAAAGGTAACTTACCTTTATTGCCACCGGATATATGGTTCCTCCGATTTCAAAGCTTCCCTTTTTAAACATCATCACTGAAGTATTGTTGATGCAGGTACCTGGCAGAGTGAGAGGAAGTGAGTCACTTTTTTAAAACGGATTTTAAAAGGAATTGCTTTAATTCCTTTTAAGTGTGTGTGTGTGTGTGTGTGTGTGTGTGTGTGTATTTAGAGGTCAGAAAACAATATAAGAGAATCATGCCTCTTCTTCCACCTCGTGGGTCCCAGAAATTGAATTCAGGCCATGAGGTTTGCAGGAGAGCTCTCCACCTACTAAACCATCTCACTGGCCCAGGAACTACTTTCCTATAATTTAAAACCTCATCAAAGCCGCAGGCGCGTGACTGCCACTGTGCGAGTCAACAATTTAAAAACTTGTGAACAATTTTAACAGAGAACTTTCGCTTTGCCTTTAAATACTTAGCAACAACGGCATCAGGGCACTTTTGCCAATTTCAATACATTTCGGGAGTAACACCTACAAAGCCACAGACCCTACTGATTATTACTATTATGGAAAAATTTCTTTATAAATCAAATAGGTTCTGTGACTCATCAGAAAATGAAAGGGCACCCCCTCCCCCATGACAGGAGAGACAGCTCTGGAATGTTCCTCCGATGGTTTGCTGATGCGTGCCATGGTCTCTGTCCCTACCTTCAGGGAAGATGAGAATGGGTAACTTTTTCTTATCTGCGATGTGTTCTTTTAGTCTGTAAGGAAAAAAGAAAGAAAGGGACTGTGAGTCAACCTTGAGAAACAAAGAGATAAGAGTCCTTGTTCTTCACCCCCTGCTAGCAGGAAGGAAAAAAAAGCCATAAGAAAAAGAGAGATAAGAGATAAAGAGGTGAAGGGAATATGGAACTCATGCTTTCGTGTTCCCTAACTGTGAAGTGCGTGGGTTTTGGTGACTGTCACCTACTTTGTTTCTGCTGGGGTCTCATTAGCTCCGGCTGGCCTTAAATACACTATGTAGCCAAGAATGAGCTCAAACTCCTGACCTTCCTGTCTCAACTTTCCAAGCACTGGAACTACAGGTGTGTGCCACCAAGCCCAGCTCTCCTAGCTACTTATAGGCAGCCGTGTGCCCTTAACATCTGCCCTTCCCCATGCACTGATACTTCCTTGTGTGCAAAATAAATGAGAATTCTGATTACATGAGATCTGTCCAAATTATGGCCATTAAGGAAAAAGTCCCGAAACGAGTTGGGATCAACTTTCTCATGAAATCAAACACGGCCAGCCAGGTACGATAATCCCAGAATCCAGGAGGATGAGACGTGAGGGTGTCACAGATCACAGATATCGAAAGCCTGGACTACATTGAAAGGGCAAGAGTTTTCACGAGGAACATGGGACACTCCTGCAGTTTAAAAGGAGTGAGCAGAGCCCCCTCCAGGAAAGATTTTCCTCGGCTTTGTTCCTGGTGGGTTGGTCTCCACAGAGACTCCCTCCCACCCATTCCATAAACCTCTGCTGTAGTTTAGATGAACTCTCTGCAGCTATGTGTCCACACTTTAGCTGCCACCCTGAGGGGTGACAAAGACTTTAAGAGATGGGGCTGGAAGATATTGCTCACTGGGTGCACACCTTTTACGGGAAAACTGAAACCCTGGTCCCTCCACTCTCTCTGTTTCCCTGTCCCCATGTACTGAACAGATTTCCTCTGCCCCAAACTCTGAGTTTATCATGTAATCAGTCATTCATGAGCCTAAGCACAAGAGCCAAGGGACACACTGATTTGATTACACCGAAACCATGAGCCAAAATAAACCTTTCCTCACTGTTAAGCTGATTTCCTCCTGTGTTTTTATAGTGAGATGAAGTTACAGCAGTGATTACTACACTGGTAACTGGAGTCAATTTTTTTTTTAGCAAAAAACAACCCAACATTTTATTCGGCAAATAAATGATCAATTACTTAACACTCAAGGTAGTAACTTTAAACTTTAGAAGTCCAGTGATCATACACAAGACACAGCAAAATAAAATGTCTGAGCTTTCCAGCCTATATGTAACATAGATCCCACTAACTGCAGAATTATTACATCATTTTCATTAATAACTAGCTGCAAATACAGCTTTGGGTGATTTTGTTTCTATTTAAACAAATCTTTTTTTTTTTTTTTCTCTTTTGGTAAAATGACCCACCAATCAGCTTTTGTGTTAAAGGCCAAGGAACTGAGCTGTTTTTACCTCTTAGTCACCAGATGTCGGTCCTTTATTTCTGAGCGCTCAAACCAGACGTGTGGACAAGCCTTGACCATAGCTCTCTGGAGGAGCCCCATCAAGCCACCATGCACCTGTCCAACCTAGAAGGATTGGGAGAAACAGAAAAACATAAAGGCACAGCCACCCAAAGAAAGCTAGGGGTCTTTTCAAGGGAAGGAAGGGGGAACCAATACATTCCTCTCTATTCAGAGAGAGGATCAGCTGTTTTCTACTGATGGACAAGTTCTAAATCTAATCAGATGATTTGCAAAGCCAAAGGCAAGCCAAAATGTGCTCTTTGGCAGCACTTAAGTTACTCTTTGTTCCACTGGCTGTCCTAGAATTCTGAAAAGCAGAGATCCCTCGGCTCCATCAAGATTATGGAAATGCAAGTTCCCATGCACTGAACCACAATTTTAAATGCTCCCGAATGACAAGGATTTGTTGCTGGACACCACACTCTGAATCCAGGTTCAGGACACCGTGCTTGGGAGGAGGAGTGAAGACATTTCATAGCTGTCAAGATTACGTATTCAGTTACCCTCCACGCCAGTCATTTCTCTTCTAGGAATTCTCTCTGAAAGTACAACATCAATGAAATGGAAAACACGTTCTCAAAAAACGTATTATCTAAGGCCCTGTTTATTACTGCAAAACACTGAAAACTACCTAAATGTCTAAATGGATAAAAACAAATGGGTAAGCAGTACTGTCAATAATGAGGTAGTGCGGGGTGTGGGTGTGTGTGAGAGAGAGAGAGAGTATGTGTACACATGCATATATCAAGCAGACTATTGCGCAGCTGAACAAAGGACCAGGCTGACCTCTGGGACATAAATGGAGTGGTGATTTCCAGAAAACAGTGTTAAATGAAAAAGGAACAAGAACAGGTAAGTGTGCTATCTTTTGGGCGAGATGAAAAAGGAAACAATCCATCTGCGTTTTTTTAACCCTTCAAGAAAGAAGAAAGGAAAACCGAGTGCGGTGTAGCAAAACTACAAAAAGACCAGCAGCATTCTGAGGTCTTCAGCTTCAAATGTATTATAATCAATTCTCTGTCTTCTGGAGCGCAGAAGAAATGGGGTGTCGTCTCCGAAACAAAAAATCATAATCAACCAGTTGCTATAGTCTACACATGTTCCCCAGAATTCGTGCACTGGAAACTCCTCGGTGCACCAGTGTTAGAGAGAGGCCAAACAAGAAGGGTCTGGATCACACAGTGCTGCCCAACTAAAGCCATTCTTAAAAGGGCCCTTGCTAAAGCTGGAGGGGTGGCTCAGCAGTTAAGAGCACTTGCTGCTCTCGCAGAGGTCCCAGGCTCAGTTCCCAATACCGGCATGGAAGCTAACCCGTATCACCTCCAAAGCCTTCTTCTGGCTTCCCAGGGAGTTGCATACATATGATGCACAGACATACACACACACAAAATAAAAAGTAAATATCTTTACAAGGGGAGGGGGCTCTTGGGAGCAGACCTCCTCCTATTATTCCAGCCCTTCTGGCATGTAAAGGCAGGACAGTCGGAGCCTCAGTAGATGTCCTGACTTTAGACTCTTCAGCCTGAGTGAGCCAATAAATTCTGAACTACCCCATCTGCAGTACTGTTAGCTGAGCACAAGATGGACCTGAGAAAGGCAGATCAGCTGCCCAGGTTTCTGCCTCCCCGCCTACAATGAAACCTCAGGCCAGGCCTAGCTGCATCATAGAGATAATCAAGCGCAGTGGATAGAAGGGCATGTCCACCTACACCAAAGACTGATATGATATTTCCAGGTCTGTGCTGGGGTGCTACTGAGGGCTGCCTTGGGTAGGCTACCGGCTGGGGTGGGGGCTGCCTAAATACTGAAATTGCATACAAAATTGTGTTTGTCTAATGCATATGCAATACGGTTTCTTTTTAGTTTTCAAAGTAAATAACTACAAATTAATTCCCAACCTACAAAAAAGATAAACAACCACCTCCTATCTCTTTCCACCAAGATGACAAAAGATTCCTTAGATTCAAAAAAAGCCCAGTTCCATAAATTAATGATGCATTAAAATGTACTTGTCTAAAGGTTATATATTCTGAAGATTTTACTTCACTTATTTATCTGCCTTGGTGGAGAAATTGGTGTATGTGTCAGGGTTTTACTGTGTAGCCCTGACTGGCTTGGAACCTGCTATGTAGTCCAGGCTGGATTCAGACTTACAGCTATCCTCCTGCCTACCCCTGTGTGCTAGGATTTTTTTTTTTTTCTGGCAGTGCTGGGGGATGGATCCCGGGGCTTCAAGTATTCTACCACTGGGGCAAGTCTGAAGCCACTGAACTTAGAATTTCACATAAAGCGAATGTGTGGCAGTTAGTGGGGATTTATGCAAAGGCTTTGTTGATCAAACAGCCTATGAATGGTGAAAGCCGGTGGGCATGCTGGCATTCCCTGCTCACTCCCGCACTTGCAGCACACACCTAATCTAAAGGGCTCCCCGCCTTCAAGGCTTTCCCAGGAAAGCCTGCAGACCACCACTATCAACCTGGAAAACTGATCAGTGAACCGACCCACCTACGGTCCACACAGCCCAACCCACAATCCACACCCCACACCCCACACCTGTGAGAATAGGAGAACCCCGGAACACTCATCCAGTCATCTGAAAAACAATACCTTAGGACACAATTAACCGGTGAGCAGGAAGGGGAGCTTCAGTCAGCATCTGACATCCACTCAGCAGAGGAAGTGTCAAGACAAAATGTTAGAGCAACAGACAACAGAAGATACAGGGAAGCGCCAGAGGGCGGGGTCCCTTCGTGCCCAGCAAAGGGTATCTGGGGACGTGGTTTTGCTGTGGATTTTGTGGTTACTGTAGATTTTCTGCTCTTTTCCTCTCTTTGAGGCTGCGGACAAAATCTGAGAACTGGGCTGTGGCACAAGTGTTCAGCCTTCCTTGCCAGATCCTCATTTAAAGACACAGATTTACTTTTTTAATTGTGCTCATCTTCCTGAAAAGAGAACTAATTGGCTGGTAGGGGGTCTGTAAAAGTCTGAAGAGGATGACTTTAATTTTTACAGTATAATCACACACCGGCTGGGATGTTCAAAACAAGACAAAGTCAGCTTTACAAAGTTCTACCAAAGCCGATCTACATTTCAGTAAGGTATTTTCTCCTCCTTAGCTATTACACAAATTTCCTTGACTGTTTGTTTCTATTGTAAATATAATGCAAAGCCTATGCAGCTATGTCCCAGCCAAATTTCTAGTAAGACACTAATAATCCAACAAACACACAGGCTTGAAGTATCAATGAGAGCTGCTCTTACCATGGCATAACATCCATCCGTTGCCAAGATTAACACATCGATGGGAGAGGTATGATTGGCGACACAGATGCCTCCCTTCTGGGGTCTGTACTGCCTGCAGTTAAAGTAACGGTAAGTAAGTAAGCACTGCATCTCAGAAAACACGGGATATTTTACAGAACCGCCTGTAAAGACTCATCCTATTTAAGGCCTTTTTCCCCCTCAAGTTTAGGTACACAGGCCCATCTTTAATGTATTATCCCTGTGTGGTATGATGAGATGGGTGATGGGTTATTGCATTCTCTTCACAATTATGATCTATGTTGATTCTCTTCACAACTTTTGATTTATGTTGATGCTCTAAGTACAGTGTGGTCTTATGTCATTGAGACAGGGTCTCTGTTTGTAGCTAAGGCTGGCCTCAAATGGGCTATGTAGCTGAGACCGGCCTTGAACACCTGATTCTCTTGCCTCAGCCTCCCAGATGCTAGGCTTACTGCATGGGCCACCACACACAACCAATCGAAAAACTTGAAGGAGCCCTATGTTGATAAACACCTGGTCAAAGCACATGACAAAATATCTCCTCCTATAAATGAGACAGAAAGACTCGATCAGGGTGGGAGCAGCTTGTTCTGGAACTTTTATCATTCTGGTGCTGCCAGGCAGGTTGGCTTGAGTCTGTAATCTCAGCACTTGGGAGGCAAAGGCAAGAGGATTACAGCAAGCTAGGAGCCACACGGTACTACTGAATGAGCTCCAAAACAGCCAGGGCTACGTGGCAAGGTCTTGTCTCAAAGAGAGTGATACTAATAAATAATAACAATTTCTTAAAAAAAAAAGAACTTTAAGAGGAAAGCAATTCAAAAGCAATCATAATCATTTTAATTTAGCTGAAGACTCTGCCTAGCTACTTGTATTTTCTTATCTGGGTAAAGAGAAGAGAATGAAATATTTTTGTCTTAAGAGCCAGGTGGAGAATTCTAGAAGTGGAGAGACAGCCTGGGCAACAGGCTCAAGCTCTGCCATGCCCAGCACTTCCAGCAGCAGCATCTTCAAGGCAGACAGGCCCAGCTCAGAGCCTGACTTTGACCATGTATCACCCATAGCAACCAGACGTAGAGTTTCCACTGTTCATCTATCCAAAGGAATAGTAGTGGTCACCCCCAAGAAAAATCCATGAGAGGCACACCTCCCTCCCCTCCCCCCAGCACACTATAAATGCCCAGCTATGAGCACTGCTCACTGCTGGTTCTTACATTCCTTCTGGCAGCATAATGCTTTGTTATGTCTGAGACACCTGAAGAGGCAATGGGTAACACAGAAGCTCTCAGATCCCACCTGCTGCCTCCTTCTTGCCTCCCCTCCGCCCCCCATGTGAAGCAGGGCAGCCATGAAGCAGACACTCACTTGTTGTGGTAGTGAATAGTACCAGACAGGGAGCGAACACAGATCCTGCAGCAGGTGAGATGCACCAGTTCACTCAGCCAGTTTTTGAGGCTGAAGGAAAAAGAAGCCGTTTTACTATTTTGTTCTGGCTATTCCTAAGAAGCACAATAAAAGCATCAATGGGCCGTTCACGGCAGCATCCCGTGATCTGTTACACTGAACAGCAGTTGGATTCTTGCCATCTCATCGGTGTGTTTGCTATTGAAGTCCCAAAGTGTACCAGGGGGATTAGATAAAATTTTAGTAGGAGCCAGCTTCCACCCCACTAGGTTACAAGAAAGTCCTAACCAAGACCAGCTGAGGGCTCTTTGGTCTTGGTCTTCCAGGCTGCCAGCATCTGCAACTCTTAATCCCTCTGGGTCCCTCATTCCAACTTTCCTTTGTCCCTTCATTTCTCCTTCGGAAAAAAAAAAAACAAAAACAAAACCTGGTTCAACACTTTGAACCAAAGTATGATGAAAAAGCAATAAAGACTATGAAGTAAGAATTCTCATAAGTAGCTTAAAGCAAACCCTATGAAAGCTGGCTTTGGGGACAAAGCTAGTGAGAAAAGACAGCCCAACCTATGGCTAAGTGGGGCGAGGGGACACGTCACCTGCTGTCTGGAAGCTGCCCAACCAGTGTAGTTCCTATAATCAGCAAACTGATCCCAATGAAAGCCAGGGTAACCCTGAAAAAAAAAGAATGGCTGCTGCAAACACTTGCTGGATAATAGGACGAGAGCCTAAAGGAGTCACTCACAGACTGATCACTAGCAAAGCTGTAACTCGCAGAACACTATGGAGCATGGTGCAGCGATGAAGAGGGCTAGAAAATCTATCAGTTCTAACATGACTCTATAGATCATTCTGTGACACATTTTGGAAGGAAGAGAAAAAGATGGAAAGTTCTAACAAATATTATATGGAGACACACACTGGTAATCTAAGCATTTGGGAGGCAAAGCAGGAGAATCAGGGTTCATGACCATCTAGGTGGCATAGGATGCTGGGCTGCATGAGACCCTGTCTGGGGGAAAAAAAAAAAAAACACCAAATAAACAAGACAAAAACTATAAGCTCTAAATTTCTTTCCCAAAGTCAACAGATAGTCCTGTGCACTTTCAGGGCATTTGAGCCCCACTTTGGGAGCACTGGGTTAAGGTTCTAAAAATCCTGAATTTCAATGTTTATCACAGCTGCAACAATTCCCAAAAGACAGCCTAAGCCACAATGTTAACACATGAAGGGACACACACACACAGAACTTCTTAGTGATTTGCATCTGTCTATTTTTTTTTTTTTTTAGATTTTTATTTATGATTTATACGACATTCTGCCTGCACACCAGATCCTACTATATAGATGGTCATTCACCACCATGTGGTTGCTGGGAATTGAACTCAGGACCTTTGGGAGAATAGCGAATATCCTTAACCCCTGAGTCATCTCTCCAGCCCCATCTGCCTGTTCTTAAGCAATGTTTAATGCTAAAAACAAGGCTGTCCCCAGTGCCAGATCTGAAGGAGGCCAGTATCTCCTGCCCTAGGCACGGAAATGAAGTGTCAATTCATGTACCAATGGAGGCTGGCAGGAAGCAACTTCTGGAAGTCACAGTTATGTCCAAGAAGATGCTGATGACCATCGCTGTGGCTGGTACCCAGGCCTGCTCCCTACCATCACCATAGAGAGAGCATGGCCACATTGTCATCTCTGTCTTGAGGCTGCATTCAAGCCTTAAATCAGAAGACCATTCAGGACGGGAAGCCTTTACTAAGAACCCAGTTGCAGTGGTGGAACTGGATAGAAAAAACTCACACCACTGAATGGCCCTTTTGGTGTATCGACGCTCTCCGGGATGCTCTCTAGGATAGGTGCTGTCACCTGTCAGTTCTACACACCAGAGATGAGGCCATACCTGCCTGTAGGCAGTGCTGTCTTAGCTGATGCTCTGGCTCATATGAAACTAACTCTCTCACGTGGGGAGGGGATTGTGTGGGCATGCACATGTGAATGTCAGAAAGCGATGGCTCTCTCGAGTCATTGCTCGGCTCGCATCCATTTTAAAAACATGGTTTTTAGGACAGGGTCTCTCACTGGCCTGAAACTGGCCAAGTAGGTTAGACTGGCTGCTTGAGGCTGTAGTTCTCACCATTCTGAGCTTAGCATAAAAGGCAGGACTCCTCCCCTAGGCAGGGTACCCTGCTCTCTGCCCGACTGCATCTGGAGTCTTTTAGACACAGACTCCCCTAACCACCTTTGATATATCCTCTGACACAGCTCCCTGCTAGCTCTCCCCTCCCACAGGCCTATGTTAATTAGGTACTGTGTTTTCATTCATAAGATAGGAGCCTGCTGTATAATGCAAATCAAGCATCCTTGAAGTGCCTGGTTCCAACCAATTATGCTCACCTAGTCCCACCCACCCGCTCGCCAAAGGGTGTATAATCTTTGTTCTCTGGAATTAAAGCTGAATTAGCCATCACCTATTTTGGGTCTGTGGTCCCTGTATGGTGCTCACTGCCAGCCCCTCCTGGCATCCTGAGCTCTTTTCCCCAGGCAGGAAAAGAACCAACCACTGGCCCAGCAAGGCCACAAAGTCCACCTGTTTCTGCTTCTCCAACAAGAGATCTACACACATTGGCCATCACACTCAGCTCATGTTCTGGGGGTGGAATCAGGTTCTCATGATTACCTGGCAAACTGACTGAGCTAGCTACCCACCCCCCTCTTTGCCCTAACTTCTCTTCTGCCTCCATCCTCAAATTATTTACCACTATAAGAGCAAAAGACACACACATGCATGCACACACACTCACACACACATGAGGGGGGGGGGGTTTGAGTGCACATTTTTATTTGGAAGAAAAAAATGTAAAAGGAATAGGCAGTTAATATGGTGGCGTGAGGTGAGAGCCATCCTGTAATACTCTTCGGCCGCCATTAAACACATGATGAAAAGGAACTCTAAACTGACGGCACCTTCGAACCAGGCCAGTGACTTACCTCAGGGGTAGCAGGAGGCAATAGCGTGTTAGGACACCCAGTACCCACACCACAGTGAGCTTCGGACTGATGTACTGAAAGTTGACATTGGTTCTCGTGAGGAGGTTCCATGACACGAGCTCCTCGGAAGAGAACCTCTGGGTCACCTCATCTTCCACAATGGCTTCCAATCCCTTCTTGGAGAAATAAAACACGTCAGAGAGCTCGAAGTCCCTTCCTCGAAGACCAGAGAGCCCTTTTTCCATGGGTGACTCATCTCTTTGGATAATACCTTGAAAGAAAGCATCAGGACATGAGAAAACACCATAGGAGCGAAGAGCAATTGTGAGGCAATTGAAGGGGCAACTGCACAGAATCCGGAAAACAAGCCTGGGTGTGACCTGAAGATGTTAGAGCGGTGACTGTGGGAAAAGGTGAAGTCACAGCATCTCTGCACGGAAGCCTCTACCCAGAACTTCGTAAAAATTACAGAAAAAGATGCTGGCATGTATGCTCAGTGGTAGAATGCTGGCTTCAGAGGTATAAGGTCTTGAGTTCAGTACTGCCGAACATGACTTACTAAGAAAAATACTTTTACGCTAGCACTCAGGAAGCAGAGGCAGACAGATCTCTGTGAGTTTGAGGCTAGCCTGGTCTACATGGTGAATTCCAGGCCAGCCAGAGCTACACAATGAGGCTATATCTCAAAATAAAAGCACAAGCTATTTCAGATAAATAAGCAAAGCAAAACTAGGTTGATAGGAGTCAGCCTGTTAGTAAACAGATACTTTTTAATAAATAGATACTTTAATAAGTAAATACTTTGGGGTTAAATAGGTACTTTCGTGTCTTGGTAAAGTCTGGCGACTTGAAGGGTACCAATATTCTCATGCCCCTCCCTGTGTAAAGTGGGCAGACCTGAAGCTGGTTTTAAAGGTGACTCAGCAGGAAAAGACTAAGAGTCCTGCAGCAGACCAGTAATCCTACTCTCAGAACGTGAGATGTGGGGAAGACATTCACCGCAGTATTCTTCCCTGACAGTGATACAGAACACCCCTGTTGATAAGGCTCTAGTGTCAAGTGGAAAAGGACAGGATGTTAAACATGCCTAAAGCAATGAAATTTATTTATGTAAAAACACATACACACCAAGAAGGCACATGGTTCTCTGTATGCAATAGCATTAGATTTTCTTCTCCACGGAGACTATTTTCCATAAAGAAACAAGTTAAAAGATTTAAAGCCACCTTTACCAGAAATGGAAAGAATGGGATGTTTCTTTTTCTTGTTTTGATTTTTTTTTTAAAGGATAACAGCATGGTGACTGCAGAAGTGTGGGGAGCCCAGGAAGTCCTGACTGAAAGTGTGTGTAGTAGATAAAGTCCCGGGTGGATGTGTATTGTCCGCATGGGCACAGCTATGCAGAGGACTCAAGGACTCTGGTGAAGCCTCAGACCCAAGGACTGTGGCGACGCCTTCCTGGGATGAGGCTGAGGATGGCAAAGCCTTCCTCCAGTCCAAGTGATGGCCAGTGTGTGTGCCGGAAGTGGCAGCATCCTCTTCCCAAAGGACTGCAACTAGAGACTGCTTAACTACAGGCACCTATTACCAAGACTCCCTTCCTGTGCTGTTCATAACAAACAGCCCAAGGTTCCCACTTGCCTAGTAGCTTCGCTCCATCAGAGCCAAGTTTTTGTATGTTTGTCCATGTGTCTGTCCCTTCTTCAAAGCCCCCATCAGATCTCAAGTCCCAGCAGCTCTGGGTTCTGGACACAGGAGGGAAGAAAAGAACATGACTTAAAGCTGAAAGCCAGGTCGGGTTTACGACAGGCACCAGCTCCACGCTGGGCATCTTTTATATAACGAAGAAGTAGGACATTTTGAGTTTCCCCACAGAGCTAACACTTGGGGAATCTGAGAGGGTGGAGAGGAAGGGAGGGAAGGAGAGAAGGAAGAAAGGAGAGAGAGAGAGAGAGAATGTATGTGGTTTTGCCTAATTGTTTTATCTAGTAACTTTATAATTATAACAATAAAAAAGTTAATCAAAAATGGAACAATAAAGCAAGTTCTTGAATGCATATTGGATTGTCTTTTTTTTTTTTTTTTTTTTTTTTTTTTTGAGTTAGGTCAAATCTTTCTTGCTTTTAATTAGTGCCAGTGGATAGTCGAAGACAGTCTCCCTAACCAAGTAGCCCTCTTGCTGCACAGGCTCTGCAATGCCACTAGGGAAGGGCACTCTATCCAAGTAGTGGCCAATACTTAGCAGTGCAACAGTTTCATTATTTAGCAACATCTACATTTCTTAAACATCTACAAGGGGAAGAAAGTACAAGCTATCCAGTAAATCTCTGAATGAAATACACGGGGGACAGTTGATAAACCTCCTAGAAATAGCCTTTCTCAGAAAGGCCAGAAATGAGAGAATGCAACTATGAGCTGATTAAGTAACTGTTCTAAGGGAAAAGAGCCCTGTCAACACTCAGGCACCCCAGACCTGCACTCCTGATACACAATATTCTCTGCTCCAGGACCTCCAATAAAATGTAACAATTTTATATATAGCTTTAGCTAAGCATCTTTCAAAAGTATGTGGACAGTTGTGATACCACAAAATCAACAAAGAATAGATTTCTAGAATATAGTGACATGCAAAATAAAAACAGCAGAAAAACAAATTCAAAGCTCAGTAAGAAAAAAAGGCTAAGAACACAGCCTTTATGACTCGATGTTCTAAAACGCTATCCAGCTTCACGATACCCAGAGAGATGTTAACTCTGCCCCAATATGGCAATTTCAAGTGCTCTGAACATGGGCACCAACAGGAATAAAATTAGTACAACTGTGCTGGAAAACAATTCAGCACTTTGGAGCAGAATAAAACATTATTAATAAACATTATTAATAAACTAATAACATTATTAATAAACTCAGGGATCCCACCTAAGAGAAGGTCCTTTATAAAATGCCAACTGCACAGAAAGTACAAGGATGTGTCATCCACCCAGACTTACAAGCTACGTTCGTTCCGCCACTGTTTGCTTTGTTGTTCTATCTCTATGTATAAAGCTTATTCTTTTCTGGCCCACCATGTTCTTCATCTCCCAGCAGACATTTCCTCAGGAAATTTAAGCAGAACAAAAGTATCAGAACCAAATTGGCACTAATATGATGCTGGCGTCTAATTTTCCTTATTCAAGTTTTCACAGCTGTCCCAATAATATCGTTCAAAGCAATTTTTTCCTGACCCAAGATTCAACCCAAGCTCTTACATCACATTAACCTGTCAAATCTCTTAGCAACTTTAAAACCACTAAGCAAGCTTAATCTCTCAAGATATTATTTTATTTGTCAAGCAGAGTTCTGAGCACATACATGGCAAAACCCATAACAGAAAAACATATATTTCTGTAGTATGAGAGAGCAGCTACAGCCTATAGGTCTAATATCAATAAGCACACAATATCTGAAGATAAATTCTACTAAGTAGGTGCTAAAAGGAGTTGCTACTCAACACAGGCCGCTTCCTTCCTCAGGGACAGTAACTACAGCAGGTCAAACTTATACATCCAGTTTGCCAAATTATAAACTTCTGACAGAAAAAAAAAATAACTAATGTAATCACTGCACAGTGCAAACTGTGCCAGGCATCAAATTAGAGGCTAGAAAAATAGAATATTTCTTTAGACACTAAAAAGGGTGTCAAGAAGGAAAGCAAAATTTAACACACACACACACACACACTCAAAATAATTCTTACATTGTCATTCAGAAAACCAGGAGTTGGTGGAGAGATGGCTCAGTGGTTAGGAACACTGGCTGCAATACTTGCAGATCCGGATTTCATATCCAGCACCTACAGGCATCTTACAAACATCTATATGTAACTCCAGTTCCTGGCGATCTCATCCATCCTCTGGCCTCTTAAGGGCGCTAGGCACACACAGTGTACAGACATGAACAGGTAAGATACCCGTATACATAAAACAAAACAATAACAGTCTTTTTAAAGAAAGCCTCGCTGACTTGAACAGATTAATCCTGGTCTTTCAGCTCCCACACACCCCTTAAACTGTCATAGCTTGATCTTAGGAAATTTTTCTTTTAAATTTACAACTCGGCTTAAGGAAATAAAGCCTTGAATATCTGAACTTTGCCCTTTACCAAATGCTCATGCTGAGCCAACACAGAGCATGCTTGGATGAAAAAAAAAAATTAGAATTAGAGCTGGCTCTCAGTCTAATGCAAGAGATTAATTGCACAAGCTGCCCTGTGGCCCTCTCCCTTTAGCAAGTCATTGGTACATAAATAACACGGCATGTGAAAGGCCTGTAGAAGTGGAGGCAGAAGCTAAAACCATCTTAGCCATAATTAACTCCAAATTAGCTGAGTGAACTTTCGGAATAACTGCCCAGTTATAAATCACACCAGCGTTCTCTCCCACAGTTACACAGGGAACTTTCTAAGCATCCAATTAGGAAAGTCAGGCCTGCTGCAGCCCCAAAGAGAGCATGGTAATTACACACATAACTTAGCCCTTAACCTACCAACACTGCAAAGGTCACAAGTCCACTGTTCTGAACACCCTCTCTCACTGAAACCCTGGCTGGTCACGAAGCCGACTCAGTCATAAGCCTGTATCAAGGAAAGAGGTGGGGCTGGGGGCATAGCTCAGTCAGCAGGGTCCCTGCCTGGCCTTCACAGGGCAGTGGGCTCCATCTTCAGCGTATAAAGGCAGAAGTGGGAGGACAGACAGATGGCTGTCCTTCCACAGGACCCGTATCAGTACCCCGCACCCATTTGGTGCCTCCTACCTCCTGCAGCTCCAGTCTCGGTGGGGGATCAATGCTGTCTTCTTGCCTCCTTGGGTAGTAGGTGTTAGGGTACGCCAACATGCACGCAGGCAAAACATGCGTACACACAGTTAAAATTGTAGTTAAAAACAATGTTTTCAAGAGTGGAAGAGGCGGCTCGCACCTGCAATTGCAGCAGCTCGGGAGCGGGAGGCGGGAGAGGGTCACAGCCTCAGCCTCACCGTGGGGTAAGCCTGGGTTCATAAGGACCCTGTCTCAAAACAAGCATGCCCGTGATCCCAGCACTCAGGGAGGCAGAGACAGGTGGATCTCTGCGAGTGCGAGGCCAGCCTGGTCTACAAAGCGAGTCCAGAATAGCCAAGGCTCCACAGAGCAACCCTGTCTCAAAAACACAAAAACAAACAAAGAAAGGAGGCAAACACCCATTCTGACATTGTTCCTACCGAAACATACGGAAGTGACAAATGTACACTCCAGGAGAAGGGGGGCATGGGGACATTCTGGGAACTAGTAACGTCCCATTTCTGATCTAGAACAGTGTCTCTCAACCTGTGGGTTGTGACCCCTTTGAGGTCAGAAGATCCTTTCACAGGGGCTGCTGTAAGACCATCAGAAAACACAGATATTTATATGACAATCTGTAACAGTACCAATTTTACAGTTACGAAGCAGCCATGAAAATCATTTTGTTGGGAGTCACCACAACATGAGGAACTGCAGGAAAGGGCCACAGCATTAGGAAGGCTGAGAACCACTGCTCTAGATGAAAGATAATTAAGTTCCCTCTGGAAAATACAAGATAATCGTGCATTTGTACTCTTAGACTCCTCCCCTGCTGTTCTTCGATCTCATTCCCAGGTATTAAGCAAATGCAGCAAGGACCCTCAGCTTGTGGCCTTGTATGCTCTCCAGGGGAACATTCTGGAAACTGGTAATGTCCCATTTCTTGATCTAGATCAGTGTTCCTGTGAGGGTCCATCTCTACCAAAACCCAGCTTCCTTCTGACCCACAGATGTGGTTGGCCTAATTTTAAACAGACAGAGAACGATTACAATGGACAGCTGTAGGTTAGCGTTGGGGAGCGTTGAGATTCAAGAACAAGAATACGTGACGCCAAGGGAGTGGCAAGACCGATGTCCAACTGACTTAGCTGTCAAGACCCGAACGTTGGTCTCATCTCATTCTCCTGGCTGTTCGTTGCTGTGGACCTTGACATGTGAGTCACTGCACCAACGACCCAGGCAAGTAGCTGGATCCCAGTCCACCTTCCTGTCCTTTCTCACAGTGGTCTAGCTTAACTTGGCAAGGCTTAGGTTAGCGGGACACTCTGGCTGTGCTCACTTCACAGTGACTCTTGGGGTTTCTGTTGACCACTTCGCTCTTTCCCAAATACTCTTTTTTTTTTTAAATATGTTCTTATTGTTATAAATTTAGTTAAGTGTAACAATGGAATTTAGAGCTATAACTGTGGTTGTGTGATTTTGTTTGAGAGAGCGTCTCATATCTGGGCTGGCCTCAAATGAAGTCTCAGTGTGGCTGAGGAGGACCATAAACTTCTGATCCTCCTACCTCCAGACTCGACATGCACCACAACAGCCAGAGTATGCAGTGCTTGGAGCTGAACCCAGTGTTTTGTGTGCGAGGCCATGTGAGTGCAAGTGCCTGTCCAGTCCCCTATCGCTGAAGCCACAGGCTGCTCTGAGCTGTCTGTTGTGGGTGCTGGGCATTGACCTCTGTCCTCTGGAAAAGCGGTTATCTCTGAACTGCTGAGTCAGCATCTCTCTGGCCCCAGGATGAACTGCTGAGTCATCTCTCCAGCCCTTGGACATGCTATCACTTATTTTGTAAATCCTGAATTTTCTATGCCGTTTATATTGCTTAATCTACCAATCAATTTGAGTTTTAAAAATAGTCCAACAAACCAAGTATGAGGTGGGTGGCCAGCATCTATACTCTCATCCCTGGGGCCTCAGGCAGGGAGACTGTCTCAAATCAAAACAAGTATTTCCACAAAAGAAACCCTGAAAAAAAAGACAGTGAAACAAATATACCAAATTCTGTTTTTGTTTTGTTTGTCTTTTGAGAGAGCCTTTCTCTGTGTAGCCTCAGCTGTCCTGGAACTTTTGCTCTGTAGAATAGACTGGCTTCTGAATTTACAGAGATCTGCCTGCCTCCATCTCCCACGTGCTGGGATAAAAGGCTCCAAGGTCTTTTTAGAAGCCGAGTTTCACTATGTAGCCCTGGCTGTCCTGGAACTTAGTCTGTAGTCCGGGCTAGCCTCAAACTCAGAGATCTGCTTACCTCTGTCTCCCAGGTACTGGGATTAAAGGCTTGTGCCACCACCTTGAAGTGGGGTTCCAAGTTCTTGATAAGTGCTTTATGTGAGTGATCAGTCCATGCTGCTGGTGAGACTATGCAATCATTTTAGAATACCATTGGCACGTTAGTCATTTACTATAGCCAAAGGATTCGCCCGAATTCAGCAGCTCTGTTTCTAATATGTAAAAAAATAAAATAAAAATAACCTGAATGTCAACCAATATAACCACAAATAAACAAACCATCAGCGTTTGTGTGAAGGAATAAATATACCACAAAATCGCTTTTAAAAATCTGCTCTTCATACAACAGAAGAAGGAAGCCTCTAACCAGAGCTGGCAGACAAGCCGGAGAGCACGCACTGCGCGGGGCTGAGAAGGCTGTGACCACATCACCGCCAATGAACCCCAAATCTTACATCTTAACCCTAAGTGCCTGATCTCTGGGTGGGCTGTGAAGCCACTAACTAACTAACTAACAATAGCCTGCTTCAGATTAAAAACGTTCAGTATTTTCACCTCCAGGCAAGTTGATAGACATCTATTATTCTTGAGAGGAAAAATAGCATACACAGAAGAGAATCTGTGGGCGGAAGAAAGAAGGCAAGAGAAAGCACACAGCCTGTTCACCTCCTGTTCCCACTCACTCTGCTCCTCTCCATTCCTGCCTGAACTTCTGTTTCCAGCCTGTGTGCAGCCTTTTCAGTAACTGCTCGCTTGCCTAGCGGGCAGAAAGGAGGCCAAAGGTCCAGTTTCCAAAGGGAGACAGAAGTACAGAAAGAGGTTGAGGGCAGGAGGAAGGGAGGGAAAAAAGGAGGAAGGGAGGAGGGAAAGAATGACATACACACACACACACCCTGGCACATACTTCAGCTTTCACTGCTACCAAAGGAACACCTGCAGTAATGACTTCTTGCCCGAGACTTCTCCTTGCTCAGATTCAAGTCCTTTACCTCCGGGATGGCTTCAGCCCCACCATCCCTCCTCCTTCCACTTGCCCCACCCTCTCCCTCTGTAATCCTGCTTCTATGTCAGGCTCAGGGTCATGAAATCCTCTCACCTGAAGAGCTGAGCCTGGCTTCGGTTCAAATCCACTTAGGACACAACATGAACCGGAATATCCAACTTCAGCTCTTTCTATCCCAACTCGCCCCATTCATCCCACACCAAATTAGGCCAGTTACTGAGCATCCTCTGTTTCCTGAGCTCCTCCTCTCCCGACTCACACCTGTTTCCTCCGATCAGTGAGACTTATCACACCAAGAGGTCTTTGCTTTGAGGTTAGGGACCATCTGCTCCAGTCACTAGGGGAAGAGATCTTAACCAATTCTATGAGCAAAGACAAAGGAAAAAAAAAAAAAGTCGTATCAATCTTGAAATATCATCTCAAAGTTGGAAAACTTAAATCAAGCTTGACCAAAGGAGGTAATGGACATGTGTTCTTGCTCGGAAAGCTAACTGGGCATCGTGATTTGAAAGCCTGCCAGTGGCGGACACTGATGTTCATCTTCTGGGCTGGGTCAACGTAAGCAAGATTACAAGCACTCACTGATTCAGATACGTGAGCTCGAGACCCAAGCTGATTCGGACCCATGAGTCAGCAAAAAACAAGGAAGTTAACTCAGCCCCGCAACGTCACTGGGGAGGCAGAAAGAGGAACGGGTGCGCACGAAACACTACGTAGGTGCCAACGCAAAAAAAGTCACGCCACATTGTGTGTGTGTGTGGTGGGGGGGTAGGTGTCGTGTCTTGCCAAAACTTTAATTTTGTAGTGTGTTTTTTGAGACCAGGTCTCCTATGTACATCATGCTGGTCTTGAACTCATATAGATTTGCCTGTCTCTGACTCCCAGTTACTGGGTTGAGAGGCCCGAGCCACCAGGCCTCATAACTTGCATTATTTTATATATTCCAGCAAGTAACCAGAATGAGTCCTAGTTACTCAGTTTCAACTTCTTATCTCTTCGAACCTCGGTCTTTCTATGACTCCCCAGTCCAAGAGATAAGTGGGAATGCACCTCAGTGGTGCGAGTGCACAGCCTGTGCAAGGCCCTAAGTTCAGTGTCCTCCAAAGCCAAGAGAATGTCACTGGCTGTAACGGAGCACCACCATCACCTGTGACTTGAAAAATGATGTCATTTACTGCATACGCTGTACTTTGGCCAACACAAGTTAACTTTTTAGAAAGACCCGCTGTCTTGTTCCTTCATGATGCCCCATGGTGCCCTCCACGAGGTCATCCCATGCCCTCAACACACAGTATGCACTTCAAGACACTGAAATACGAAGGGGCCAGAGTTTGTCGCTGTTATCCCCACATCCTGGTGCTGCAGGGCTGACTCATTTCCCAGCATAAGTGAGCAGGTCCAGGCTGCGGGTTTCGGGAGCTCAGTATCAGTCACTTCATCCCAGAGGCTGTGCGCCTCTCTCTCATTCCACTGTCTCTCAGAAGTTACAGGTGGAAGGCCTTACTCATTCTGCTCCTGGAGGGGCCTTCCTTTTGAAAATGGAATAGTCCCAGCAGTCAGTATCCTTCTTAGCTAATAGAAGCTGAGGAGCAAACAGAACTTCGAGGGAGGCATGCTGGGAAACCTTGCATCTGACCCAGGAGAGTGAGTGATGCTCCCTCACACTGCTCTGAGGGAAGGACCCCCGCCTGAGGTCTCGCCAATCACCACACACATCACTGAACCACAAGAAAAGGGTCTCTTTAGGCCCCAAACCACTGAGCATCCCTTTCCTTAGCCCAAGATCCTCTCTCAACACAGAAGCACACCTCATGTACCCCACCATCCCTGCGCACAGCCTGCTTTGACACTGGTTCCCCTTCTGGCTTTATTTATATTTTGGAGTGCTGGGGTTGGGGGGGAATCTAACCAAGAACATCAGAAAGAAAGCAGAAGTGGGAAATGCCACAAACCTCTTAGAGAAAAGGAGAAAGCACTGCACATCTTTACGGCTTTCTAGACCTACGGAGCAAGAGACCCACCTTCTAGAGGTGAACCCACCACTGCAGAGATAAACACAGCCCCCAGAGGAATCTTCAATTTTTCATAGAGAATTTATAACAGCTAAGACAACCGGGAACTATAAATAAATGAGAAAGAAAGAAAAGGGGCTCATGAAAAGATGGCCCAGTGGTTAAGAATGCTTGCTGCTCTTCCAGAGGACCAGAATTCAGCTCCTAGCAAGCATGTAACTCACAGCTGCCTGTTAACGCCAAGGGCCCTACTGCCCTCTTCTGGCCTATGAAGGCACCTGCACTCATGTGCGCATCTACACACACACAGTTATTTTGAAATAACTGTGGCGTAGGTACATATGTGCATGGGAGTTCACATGTGCTTGAAGGGACCACATCATCAGACTCCCCAGAAGCCAGAAGAAGAAACAGGTGAACTGCCTGATATGGGGCTAAGCACCAAACTCTGATCCTCTTGGGGAGCAATGCACACTCTTAAGAACTGAGCCATCTCTCAGCCCTAATTCTTCTTTAAAATGGAAAGTTTCATTATTTAACAGAGGTTAAAACTCTCAACTTCCAGTGCACTAACCTGGCCTGATTTTCTCATAATTTTTAACTAATAAGGAGATTTCCCTTACATACAATTTAACTACTTATTTTTGGTTCAAGCCAAGCTTTTTGTTCCATCTTTTAGGAATAGGAGGAAACGTTCAGTTTGCTTCCTTTAATGAGGAGTTTTAATGAGCCATCCCTCATTTTCTCCTGACTTTGACCAACAGCCATCTCAAATCTTGATCATTTCTGTTTGGGTGCGTGTGCGTGCATACATGTCGGGGGGTGCTTTCTGTGCATGGTATGTGATGCATGACCGTGACTACGCATGCACATGTACCCATACATGAACCCAGGCATGCGGAGGCCGGCATAGGATGCCAAGGGTCTCTCTCTATTGCTCACCTACACAAGTTTATTTCTGTTTGCCTCTTCCTTCTGTAAACTAACACATGCTCGTGAGCAACTATTTCTCCAGTTTAAAAATGTTCTCGCCTTAATCCCAACTCATCACCACAAGCAGGCTCAACATCAATTTGCCCATCCCATGAAATGCTTAAGAACTGTCTTTCTCAGATTAATTGTATGTATACACTTATGGAACTCAATGACACATGCCTGGCTCTCATTACCTGGCTCTCATTGGACACCCAGCATTGAAGCTAAGAATTATATAAGGACACACCCAGTGTCATCACGTTGGCACGGACTAAGATTACTAAATGAGGGTCTGGCAGCCTATTGTTACATGTTTGAGCCTTCAGGTTCTGGAACTAGCCTCTAGTTTTGCCTTGTTTTTCACCTGGTCCATTTTCTCCCTCTGACATTTTGTGGCAAGCTTTTTTCTATCATGTAACCAAGCATCATCCATAAACTCACTCGACATTGGTAGGTACTATTGGCAAAGAGGCTGGAACGCCTGCCCTGGATCAACCTGTGCAACATTCCAGCTGGGCCAGGTCAGTCACCTGGCCAAGGGAATCACACCTAGAAATGTGGGCTCATTTGAAACCATGCTAAAGAGTCAGATGGAGTTAGGTTTTTCCTTTAATGAAATAATCTTTTCCTTCCCTGAAACCCCACCCCTACAGAAGACAACCCTGACATAGAAACCTACAATGTTTCCTTTTTCCAGAAGCTTCTAATACTTTGTTTCCTTTTTCTGATACTTTGTTTCCTTGTTCAGTTTATGATGCTACCCCTCCCTGCCGTGTAGCTGCTAGTCTGACATCCATGCTAGTTTAAACAGCTTGGTTGTTTTCCCCTCTGTTCCTCCTCTAAGCAGCTGCTGAGACTTAAAGCTTATCTGCCCTGTGGAGGTTTTTTTTTTTTGTTTTTGTTTGTTTGTTTGTTTCGTTTTGTTTAGTTTTTATAAAACTAAAAAAATTGCCCTCCAGCTCTCATTTGAATCCACTCTTTTTTTTTTTTTTTTTTTTTTTTTTTTAATGGGTAAGTAGAACACTGATGCCTTTGGGAGGAGAATCAAACCATACCCTCGGAGGCCAGAAAATCCCCTAGAACTTCAATGGAGATAGTTGTGAGCCTCCTTGTGGGTGCTGGGAATTGAACCCATGTCTTCTGGAAGAACAGCCAGTGCTCTTAACTGCTGAGCCATCTCTCTAGTCTTTAAATCAATTCCTAAATTCTTTTATTAATTAGACTAGGGACCAGGAGATGGGAACCCAATTCCCCTGTTTCATCATCCTTGGGTAAATTGGGTAAAACTGAAGTCCCCTGGTCCAAAGGCTCACTGATCAAAACCGCCAAAATCTCTTTTTATTTATTTTTAGTAAGTATGAAACTCAGGGCCTTTTGCATGTTAAGCACATGTTTTGCCACTTAGCTGCACTCCCAGCCCAAGACAACCTTAAATTCTATTGTTTCCTATATTGTTTAAAGCCATGGTTAATTTAAGAGTAGTCAGTAAGCTGCACCGCACTGTCAATTATGTCAAATTGATCGATATGACCCGAGGCCATGAAGCCAAGTATGTGCCAAGACCCAGGTACTCTGTGGGCTGGTGGCGTCATCTATAAGCTAGGACAAGGGCTGCATCAGGAAAGCCAGCTCCAAGTTAGCTAACTGAACATCTGTCTGCAGGACTGTGACACAAAGGCTCAGGCTACACCTTAGTTTAGTAACAGATCTCATCAGGAGTGGTGTCCCCAGGGTGATGGTGAATGGTTTTGTTGGTGCTGTCACTTGCAATGAAGACTCAATTGCTTCATCCCAATAAATGTACCTTCTGTAGTCCTATTTCAACACGTGTTACACACCTTTCAAGAACAACCAACCACATATGCACACGCTTCACATGTCACACACACAGAGACACACGTCATATACACACCACACACATATCATACACACACATAATACGCAAACATACACACACATATCAGACACACACACTTGTGATAACAGTCGCACATCACACATACATCACACACACTTATACCACATACATACACACATATCTCACACACACACACACACACACACACACACACACACATCCACTTTTTGCAACACTCGTTTTCTGCTGGTGTCCTTTGATTTTCAAGACTGAGATAAAATTACTGTTATAGGATAAATTGGCTGTATAGCCATAAAACCCACGCCTGGAAACCTACTCCTCAGTGTGAGGGTATTTGGAGATGGGTCATTTGGGAACTGACTAGGTCATGAGAGCAGAGTCTCGGAGAGTGTCCCTCGGGAGGCTAGGACGTGGCAAGCATGAGGCCTCAGTTCAGATTCCAGGGCTGGACAGCACGTGACTACAATCCCAGCGAAGATTCCTGGAGCTCACCAGCTAGCCACACTACATGGTGATGGGTTCAATGAGAGACCCCCGTCTCAAAAAATAGGATGGAGACAACTGAGGAAGTTGCTTAATGTTGACCTCTGACCTCCATTTGCAACACACACACATACACACACAAATAAAAAAAGACCTCAGAGAAATCCCTCACCCCTTCTGCCTCTTAAGGGCACAGTGAAAAGGCTCTTGTCTATGACCTTTGAGCTGAACTGAACTCTGGAGATGTAATAAATAAATTTCTGTCACTTCTAAATCGTGCAAACTATCCTATTTTGTCTTATGAGCCAAAACACATGCTGAGCTAAAAGTATCAGAAAGGTACTCTTTTACTGAAAACACTAATCGAGAAAATTCAACTTCCTTTTCAATCACTGCATGTTCTATGGAGGAGATTTATAAAACTGTCAATGATGATCATAAAATGGGAAACCCTTTAGCCCAAATATGAGCGTTACTTATGTGCTTTGAAGCCTGAAAGGAAGGGGTGGGCTGCAGACACTGTGAGCAGCTGTCAGTCAACACCACGGAGAGGCCAACAAGCACTGGGAACAACGGGCAAGATTCCAATTTAACAACCCGCTCACTACACTGTTTCTTCTTACTCTGGCTGACAGCCCACACTGTGTTGATTTGTACATAGTTAACTCAATTAAACAAGAAACTCCACGGGCTGGAAACATCATCCATTCCCAGATAAGCCAGCAAATCAAGACAAAATATCTGATGTTATGGTTTGGGGTACATCTGTGGTATCCTCAATTGTAAAATTTTAATATCTATATATATATTTTTTTGAGAGAGAGAGAGACAGGGTCTTGCTATAAGTTCTGACTAACCCTGAACTCACAATGTTGAGCAAGCTGGCCTCAAACTCAGAGATCCACCTGACAGTGCTAGGATTAAAGACGTGTATGGTCATGCCCAGTCCAACACTTGAGACAGAATTTTTCTATGTAGACCAGGCTGGCCTGGAACTTGCAAAGCTCTGCCTGCCTCTTCTCAGGTCCAGCAATCTGTAAGAGTGAGTACCAGATCCTAAGATAACCCTCTCCTTGCCGCTGCTGGTTACTAGGAGTGTTTTGCAGGACATACATGAACCAGAAGAAAAACATGGGGCAAGGTTCAGAAGGGTCTCAAGCGTGGGCGTGTCCGTCCTCTGGAATGGAATGGGCCTCCCTCCCAGGGCCTGTGTGTGTTGGGCAGTCCGGGGAGCTCTTTGAACCCTGTTTGTGGAGATTTGTGGAAGCCTCATCAGATAGGCACGCTTAATTAGGCCATTAGGTTTTTGTTGTTGTTTTTGTGTGGTAGTTTGAATGAGAAATGCCCCCCTCCCAAGCTCGGGCATTTGAATAGTTGGTCTCCAGTCAGTGGCATTGTTCAGGAAAGCTTATGTGGTGCCACTTTGCTGAAGGAAGTACGTCACTGGGGCTGGGCTGAGAGCTCAAAGCTTTGCCCACTTCCGGTTCCCTCTGTTGGAGGCTTCCTGTTTCTGCATAGCTGCCGCCCTCAGCCATGCCCGCCCACCGTGATGGACTCTTATCCCCCTGCAACAGTGAGCCCAAATAAACTCTTTTCTGTAAGCTGCCCTGGTCATGGTGTGGCTAATACTGTCCCTATCCCCTGGGATTGGGTTCAAGGTCATCAGATCCATCTGAAGCTACGCAGGGACTCCTACCACCAACCATTCCACTGGTCAGGGATTCCCAGAGTCACATTCTAAATGTCAGCAAAGGAGCATTTCTTGTTAGGTCACAAAGGCAGTTAGTGACAAAGGCAGGTGACAAAGGGGGTGCTGTTTGTAGAAGGGTCACCTCAACCAGCTGGGTGAGAAGGAGTAGATGCTGACCAGCGGAACAAGAATAGTAGGGTTCTAGGGTGAGGGTGGGGCTCTGAAGAGGACAAACTGGGATTCCTTTGCAGACCTCTTTGACTTGTTGGTGTGAGCTGGATCAAGCTGCTTGAATTTCCTCTGTTTCCTCACCAGGACAGTGTGGACTAGTAAGACTTCTTTCATGTAAATAATGTGCATAGTGCTGAGAACAAAGATTTCAAATGATCAGTCGGGGGGGGGGGGGCAGCGAACACACAGACATTCAGACCCTGATGAGCCAGAGACGAGTAAGCCTCTCTCATGTCCTTAAAAGCTAAGCTCATCCTTGGCTCAGGATGAGACCAAGACACAAACAGTGCAGACTCGGTGGGTTATGAGACAGAGTTGGGAAGGCCGAACCTGCCACTGCCTTTCCTTAAGGAGCACGCTTCCTGTGTGCAGGGCTCCTGTGCTATTCACTTAGTCTTCCCTCTCCACCCACGTTGTCCGGGAATCCCTCCCTTCCCCAAACCAGCCACTGAAAAGTGGAGACCAAGTCCTGTCGGACACAGAAACCAACCACGTTAACAATGCCGCGTGATAACACCCGAATGCCCTTTTAAAATGGTGGCAGCTGACAAGCAGGTGCACACCAGAGGATAGGCACACATTCCTGGTTGCCAGGTGGCTGTCCACTACTGTTGGGCCCCAGGCAGGAATGCTGCCGAGCCTCTTCGAGAAGGAGGCTACTCCCCACAACAAAGAATCTCTCAGCTGCCCAGTCAAAAACATCTACACTGTGGAGGCTCCCAAGCAGTGGGGTTGAGCATCCATGATCTGACATCGTGAAGCAGAATAAACCTTTTCCTTTATTAACTTGATTATCTCAGGTATTTTTGTCACAGTCCCAAGATGTCACAAACACATCTTCCAAAACCTAACTGGGTTGGCTTGCTCTGTACAACAGCTAGACAATGTCAGTATTTCATCAGTAATGTAACTCCATCAAATGCACTCCACTCCACAGACTACTGGGCTAAGGCATAGCACAACGGCACAGCACTTGACTAAGATACATGAGACCTGAGCTTGATCATTAGGACCTCAGGGGGAGGGGAGGGGCGATCAGAGTATCAAAGACAACCTAATAACTTTCCCCAAATAAAGCAAACACATGACAAAGTATTATCCCACATTTCCTTTGAATTTAATACATCATTAATGTCATCATAACCAGTGTATACAGACTACCAGCATGGTCAGTCAAACACCTCACAGAAAGAACTTCAGAAGTCAAATTGGAAGGAAATGTTAGGCAACCCACATTCTCTCTGAACAACCTTTTCTCTGTCCCACATTAGCTTCACCTTAGCACTCTGGTCTGCCAAGTGTTTAGATGGGCACAGAAGCTGTGGGCCTGAGGTGCAAAGCAGAAAGAGAAATATAGCAGCGGGCTAAAATAACAGAAGGCTAGGTAACCCACAATCTTCCTGTCATACCCAGAGTTGTGGAGGCCACAGGCATGCCCCGCAGCAGACACGGTCAGCAAAGGCCAGAAGCAGGTTCAGGGGAACGGCCAGCTGACTGTGCCCAGCTCTGGGTACAGGACTTGCCCTGTATGACTCACTCTTGGATGAGTGTTGCTTCCTCATACCGGCTGACTCTGGGTTGGAAACCATTCTAGTGTCCTGTCGTCATAACACACTTACATTGTGCTGTCATTTACAACTTGACGAGAAATCACAGTAATCCAAACCGACCAATGCAAGCCTAACAGTGTGCTGGGCTTGAGTCAGTACCCTGAGTGAGACCAGCTACTCTCTGGGCCGCCAGGCGAGGAGGCAACACACCTTTAACCCCTGCACTCAGAAGGCAGAACAGATGGTTCTCTGAGGCCAGCCTGGTCTACACAGAGAGTTCCAAACCATCCGGGGGTACTCAGAGAAGCCCTCTCTTTATACTAGAAATAATATTTTTTTAATTCTTAAAAGTCCTGCACTATTTATAACACATTAAAATGAAAGTTATTAAGATCTCAGGCCACATTCTAGAGACCTGTGGGCAGAGGGATGAAAAAGTAACACTGAAGACATTAGATTCCTTCTGTTTTGTCCTTCCTTTCCAGTTTGTGGCAGGAGGGAAGGAGAGAGAGTGAGGGACAGTAATATTCCCACCAACTGAATGCAAGTAGAGCACTCACTTGAAGGGATTAACCTTTACCTATATGTTAACAACGAAGAAAAGCCTCTAACCCCAGAGATGGGAAGGGAAAATCCTTCAGCAATCTTCATGAAGCAAGGGAAAATTGCCCACTCCTGAGCCCAATCAGTGACACGCCTCCTACAGCCAGCAGAGGAGAATCAGTAAGACAGAAAAAAAATTACTTTTCCATGAAGATACTATTTCCCTGGGTTTACACGCAGATGGCGTATATAATAAAAGCAGAGAAGAAATAGGGTACGAAGGGCACTTCATATCCGGTAGAGAGACCTGATGTGTTATGAAATATATGTGCTTCATTAAATAAAAAAAAAAAAGCAGCAGAAAGAATCTGTGAGTGTGCAGAAAATAGTTATCATCGCTCCTTAGCCTCCTTAGAGGATCTGTGCCTCCAAATGTCTTATCAGGACTGTGTAATTCAGAGGCATGTCAAAAGTCACAGTGCCCAGGGCCCCGGGCCTGCCCGTGACCCTTGCCTGAGCTGGCTCCAGGCTGCCTTGTGCTTCTGTTGGCTCCAGTACAGAGACATGATGCCCCAACTGACGGAAGATTGCACCAGCCAAGCCCACGAGAGCTCAGAGCATTTCATCACCCTCTACTGTCTGTCTAGGATTGTGACACCATTTCCCTAATGACTCCAAACACTGGGTGGATCAACACAGCACACACCCGTAAGTCCAGGCTTCCTGAGCATAGAGTCAGAAGTGGGGCAGAGGTACACAGCATGCTGTCATGGATTAGCATGGATTAGTACAGACAAGAACACAGCACAGAGCACAGTGCTCCTCTTACGTTGTCTTTCGCTTCTTCTCCTATTTCAGCATCTCACAGTGGCCTATCTAAGAGGACTGTCTTCCCCACAGACACCACATTTTGGTAAATTCAGGATCCCACACCAAGCTTAGATACCACAGATGTTTGAAAATTTTGAAAGCTTATTCTGATTTCACAGACTAGAGAACAGCCACTCTGAATTAAATACAGCAAATGTCATAGGTGCTAGCCTTACTCTAAATTATAATGTATCTTCTCCCATTCTTTCTTTACTTTGAGGGTCTCTTATAGCTCAGGCTAGTCTCAAACTGTAGTCAAGGAAGACCTTGAACATCTGTTCCTTCTCCCTCCATGTCCTGGGTGCTGGGGATTACAATGTACCCCACTTCCCTTAGTTTGTGGGGTATTAGGGATCAAAGTCTGAGCTTCGTGGATGCTGTTTCTACAATCAAACTTTTCTACAGCAAACTGTTTCTACAATTCCTCAGATACAACCCTCAGGTGATAAATTTCTTCTTAACAAAGTACCTGGACACTTGACCAGTTTTAATACTAAATCAGACGGGAAATGTTTTTGTACATCTTTTATTATACTCAGAAAAAAAAACTGTGACTGGAAATGAAGGTAAGTCAAAACGGGTGAGAATTTAAACTCTTGTTAAAAAGTCTATGGCAGCAACGGGGGCAGGCGTAAGAAGGAAGGAGACACTTCCGTGGTGTTCAGTAGGCCACCGGATGCAATGGAGGATGTGGGCTGTCCATGGCCGAGTAGTCCCTAAACTTAAGGCCTGTTGTTACCCTTGATGGCAAGGTAAAGTACCATCACACACGGGCAGCACAGTGACATAGAGGACAAAACTCTACTCCTTGGTTAGAGACAGCAAGGCTGGATCAAATATTCCATCAGAGAAAGCAGGGGGCAGGCAAGGGAAAACATGGAAAAGTTCAGACTTTTGATTAATTTAGTGTTCTGCTTCTTCCTTTTTGCTTAGTCACTACTCCAATAAACTTTGACTTCCTATGAATCTAGTAACTGAAATGATTATCAGAATTCTTACTCCACCTAAAACGGTTTCTTTAGGCACATAAATGAACAAGGACTGGTTTTAACTCACTTCTACCAGAAGCTAACAGGTGTCATATGTTGCAGGGGGGAAAAGAAGATTGTATCAAATAACTTTAGGAAAGCATTACATTTAAGAAAAATCTCTCTCTCTCTCTCTCTCTCTCTCTCATTTTTCCAACTTTTTAAAGCAAGGTCTTACTAACATAGTTCAAGCTGACCTTGGATCAGCTATGTAGCCCAGGCTACCAAATATACAATTCTCCTACCTCAACTTCAAGAGTTCCAGATTAGAGATATATCCTTCCACACCCAGCTAACATGCTTCTGTATTCTGGGACTTTCCCAGACCTTTATCACCATATAGATGTTCTCTTCCAGAGGAAGGGACAGTATATAATTCCCTCTCGACATTTTTCCCCCTGGAGAATCTGCTTTAGTTGTTATTGGGGACTTGGGGTGCTGGAGATTTAATTTAGAGCTTCACATACATGAAGTGTCTACTCGACCAGTGAGATACACCCCTTTCCCAGACAAGAGTTGGGTGTTTTTTAACTTTTTGTTTTGTTTTTGAGTCAGGGTCTCTCTGGGTAGCGTTGGCTGTCCTGGAATCCGCTCTATAGATCAGGTTGGCTTCAAACTCTAGAGCTGGAACTACAGATCGGCCTGACTCTGCCTGCCAAGTGCTCGAATTAAAGTTACACAACCACTGCCTGACTTAACTTCTTTATTATTTATCTTAATTATTTTCCACTATGTGTCTGTATGTGGTAAGTGCACATGAGTGAGGCCAGAGGTATCAGATATCCCTAGATCTGGAGTTATAGGTGGCTGTGAACCACCCAACCTGGGTCCTGGGAATGGAATCCGGGCCATGTACTTGCTCCTAACCACTGAGCCATCTCTCCAGCCTGTATTTTTTGTGCAGGATTCATTCAGCCTTCAGCAGTAAAAAGCATTCTAAGGAACATACTCTGAGAACCTCCTGCTAGAAGGTTCTGCTAGAACCCTGCTAGAACTTCAACTTCCGAGTTCTAACTCCAGGGCACACCGATTAGCCTCTGCTGTGGCCAACATGTAAACCGCAAGGGTTCCTGTGGTAGAGGGTTGGCCCTCAGCGTGCTGAAGCACTGAGGACCTGCACGAGTGGGGCCTTGATTGAGTCCCTAGGGCATGACAGTGCTGCCCTCGGAAGAGAGTAGGCCAGTGGTTCTTCCGTCTCTGTGCCAGTACCCGAGTCACTGCCTGCTTCTGCCTTACACAGGGAGAGGCCTCCTCCTCCTCCTCAGCTACCACCTGGGCCCCCTCATCTAGCAGGGATAGTCTGAGACCTGAGTACAGCACCCTGCCCTGCTCCTGCACCTCAGTGATAAAAACCTGAGAACAGACTGACAAACAGCCCCCACCCCACCCTCTTGAAAAAAATCATCCAATCTCAAAATTAAGGGGTAAATGATGTAAAAAGCAAAGAATTTGCCATCAAAACATACGCACAAGCAAAGTCAAAGGACAAGTCAAAAACTAAGATGAAAAAATAATTACCATGCCAGGCGGTGGTGAGGCACACCTTTAACCCCAGCACTTGGGAGGCAGAGGCAGGTGGATCTCTTGAGTTCAAGGCCAGCCTAGTCTACAGAGAGTTCCTGGACAGCCAAGGCTACACAGAGGAACCTCTTTTGGTCTTGGAAAAAACCAAATGAAGAAAAAAATAATCATCGATGTTTTCTACGTATCAAAATTTCCAATGTAAAGATTACAAAGCTCAAACAATAATAACATATGTCTATAACAGAAGTTCTAATTGTGTAAGGCTGAATAATTAAGATGGTCATATAATCTGCAGCAACTAGAAAATGTGAGAGATAACAAAATCCCTCCCCCAAAACACACACACACACACACACACACACAAAACCAAGTGAACAAGTAGTGAGTAGCAAGCATTGTGGGAGATTGAACCATATCCATGATTATATGTGTTAGCTTGTAAGGGTACTGTAACAAAGTACGAATTGCCTGCCTGTGCCTGTTTTAATCCCTGGCATCTTTATAGCCATGAGTACTCTTCAAATGCAACCTTTGGAAACAAAACAATACATGGAAGAACACACAGGAGCTGGCATGTGCTGTCCAGCCCTCCTGATATCATCTGTATCAAAACTTAGCTACTATTTTATATTATGGACAAAATTATGAATAACCTGAGGCCTACAGAAGACATTGCTCTCTGCATAAACCAACTCCAGATTGGGTGGCTCTAAACTGTTCAGTCTGAGTACATAAACAATTGCGATGAAAAGAAAGACTTACCCACAGAAGCTGAGCTTTTAAGAGCTGACTCCTTTGGGGCTCCTTTCTCAATTCGTAATGTGGCCCACTGTTCAAAACAAGAAGCATGCGTTGAAACACTTCCACAGACACATGTTAACACTGAAGCACACTTACACAGAAGTGAACTTAAGGCCAGACTCAGTCTGAATTGGGGAGATACCTCTGGGAATCTCTCATGTACACTAGTGCTGGCATGAGAGCTAAAGTTATATTTTAATTACTGTGCTTAAGAAATCTATAAAACAAAAATACCTCTAACCTTAAGCCCCCCTTGCCCAAGGACAGACAACTTCCTGGAATGCTGGGGGCTATTGTTCAAGATTACAAGCCAAGTGTTTTCACTTCTGTAAATAAGTCTGGTTGCTCCAACTGCACAGGATGTGCTTGGTCTGGAGGTATGTAGGCAGGAAGTATGTCAAGAGGTATCCTTGCCCCCGATTGGATGAAGGCAGGAAGTATGTAGCCTTGTGGGTTTTGCTTTATAAGCACCAGACTAAAGTAATTATCAGCCATTCTTTGGGAATCCTGGGTATGGAACTGGGCAGTATTTAACAAAGTTTGCTTCAAATTCAGGTCAAAATTTGTGGTAGTGGTCTTATTCTGTCCCAGTCCTAGGCCTCTGTACGTCCCCACAGTTGTCACTGATGACGTCCTAGTAAATACGAAAGTTGCTTCAGAAGACAACTGGGAAGCATGTAAAGCAAGATAACAGCAGATGGCTGTTTCAACAGCGTCTGAGTTGGGAAAGGCCAACCAACCCAAAACCAACCCAGAACCCAAACCACCAAAACCAAACCAACCAAAGCAGGCCTCAACTTCCTAAATAGCCAAGAATAACCTTGACTTTAAAAACAAACAAAAGCCAGGATCAGAACTCCCCGCATGGAGCATTCTAGGCAAGCACTTACGCTGACCCACCCCACCTCCACCCCACCTGTCCCTCAGTTCTGGGCCCCTGACCTTCCTGCCTCCACCTCTCCAGCACTAGGATGACAAAACACACCTGCTCCATGCAGTCCTGAAGACTGGCTCCAGAGCTTCATGAACAGGAGGCAAGCACCCCTCTTCCTACAGTTCTTATGCACTTCTCATATCATTTACCATTTGATACCCGACTTAAAATGACCATGTGGATTATTTTCAACATCGAATTTAAAGAATCAGCAGACCTGGCTGGGTGATGGTGGTGCATGCTGTCAGAGGTCAGCCTGGTCTACAGAATTATTCCAGGTCAAAAACCAAGAAAGAAAGAAAAGAAAGAAAAAAGAGAGAAAGAGAAAAAAAAAGGAATACTGTACCTGCCCCTTTTGGTTGGTTAGGTTTTGAGTTTTAAATTTAGCAACTAAGGTCTGGAGATATAGCTCAGTGATAGAATGCTTGCCTAGCACATTCAAGGTCAGAGCACAGAGATGATAGAATAGATAGATATAATAAATGATACATAAATGATAGAGATAATACTTGCATACATAGAGATAGGAAATAGAGATACATAGATACTTAGATAGATATGTAGACACAGATACATATATACATAGATAGATAGATACACAGATACATAGATAACTTTATCCTAAAAAGCAATTAAAATAATATCTAAGGTTACAATTCAGATACTGTAGTAGTAAATGAAAAATGTGTTAGGCTTGTTATTATTTATTATTTGCCCTATGATTATTACAGTGGTATTATTTAATCTGCTATCACAAATAAGACACAGACACTTGTTAGGTCTTAAATTTGCCTTTATTACCTTGGGCCGGGCAGATTTCTACCTATGTTATCTCAGTAACCTCACCATCCATCTCCCAGCCCCCATCCAATGCCATCTGCCTTAATCATCCCTATCTGGGCTACCTTCCATTCATAATCCCAAAATACTTGCTTGTATTCTTCATCTGAGCCTTTTCATGTCATCGTTGGAGTCCTTCCTCCTCACCCACATGGTTTCTTCTCCAAGATAACCCACCATGGAGCCCTCCTCCCTCCTCTCTTCCTGTCAGTCAGAATCCTTCCCATGATTCTCCTGTCCTCTAAAGCCTGGGGGACCTTAGCCATGCCTACCCCATTCTGCCCTGCCCAAGTATAGGCCATTTAATCAGTCAATCAAGTAGGTTTACACAACAAGGATGGGTGTGCCCAGACAGTAGCCAGCATCAATATACAAGCTTCACACCAACCCCAACAAGATACCAATCTCTTTTTTTTTTTTTTTTTTCAGACAGGGTTTCTCTGTGTAGCCCTGGCTGTCACAGAACTCGATGTAGACCAGGCTGGCCTCAAAATCAGAAGATTGGCAGTGCCAACACTGTCCAGCCTAGACACTGAGGAGAATGGTTTTTAATAAGCCAGTCAGTCTGACCCCGTAACAGACTTCAAAAGTGGCTTCAGACTAAACAGGCCTGAATTTCTATTTCTCAGAACATGAAAATACAGTTCATGGAAACCAGATACAATAACTCAATAACCTCCCTAAAAACCAGAAACAATAACTTAGGTAAGTTCCCAGGCACTCACCAATCAAATTAAAGGTCAGTTAAAAACACTTTGTCTAGCTATTCAAAATGACACTTTGTTACCTGGGCACTCCATGAAGTCCCCCAACTTTCAGAACCAATCTTGAGTTCTCCCATATCCCCTACATCAGCACCAACCAATCAATGCAAAGATTACCTATGTACACTGAGAAACCCTCTAACTGTCTTTAAACTGAGCCTGCTTGTTCACTTCAGGGCTGATATTCTATAGAATGGTGGCCTCTGCATGCTGGAAATTTCTGCAGAATAAATGCTTCTTGCCTTTGCATACTACTTGAGTCTGAGTTCTTCCTTCAGTGATTCCCAGATCTAACAGCCACTAATGTCTCTAAATTGACTAATCTGAAAGGGAAAGAGCAAAATAAGAGACAAAATGCACTGTGGTGATGATAACTAAATATAATCACCCATGTAGAGGAATTTTAATTCAGAACATGGCTGCTCTGGCAAGAGATCACATCCAAAGATGTTCTAGGTCTGTGATTCAGCTGGAATACATATACACCTTTAGTTCCAGGAGACAGATCTTTGAGTTCAAGGCCAGCCTGGTATAGAGCAAGTATCAGATAAAGAAAAGCTTTATAAAGAAAAGGTCCAGGCGTGTTGGTACAGCACTCGGGAGACAGAGGCAGGCAGATCTCTGAGTTCTAGTCAATTCTGTTCAGGAAGTTTGGTTGATCCAGTGAGTTAAGAGGCAGTGCAGAGGAGCTGAGTTTGTGACAGTTCAGTTCATGGAGGGTTTTACTGGGAGAGTTTGAAAGGCAGGTTGAAGAAAGAGCCTAGAACATCTTTGGATGTGATCTCTTGCCAGAGTAGCTGTGTTCTGAACTATAAAGGGTGAGTTTATTCAGCAGTGAGTCTGAGAGGCTGAAAACATCCTAGGCCTAAATTAGATTGTACTGTACGGAGGCTAGAAGCTTCCAGGACTAGGCCTAGGTTAGCAGATGGAGGCAACAAGCCTAAAATGACAAATTAGGTGGAAAAAAAATACTTTCAAATATCTTGACAACTACTGTCAAAAAGACATATTTATTAATATACAAAAAAGAGACCAGAAAGGCACACAAATATATGTTAAAGAGAGAAATTAAACACTTTATTTTTTTTTAATAAATAACAAAACAGCTGAGCCAGGCACAGTGGCACACTCCTGTAATCCTAGCACCCAGGGAGGCAGAGGCAGGCAGATCACTGTGAGTGAGGCCAACCTGGTCTACAAAGCAAGTCCAGGACAGCCAAGGCTACACAGAGAAACCTTGTCTCAAAAAAAGAAAAAAAAAAAGAAAAAAGAATGGAAGGAAGGAAGGAAGGAAGGAAGGAAGGAAGGAAGGAAGGAAGGAGGAAGGGAGAGAGGGAGGGAGGAAAGGGAAGGAAGGAAAGAAGGAAAGAAGGAAGAAAGGAAAAGAAAACAACTGGTAGAGAATAAATAGCCTATAACTTACATGTGAAGGTCAAGGACTATGCCTCCTCCACAGGACTGTGCAGCCCAGAGCCAAGTAGGAGTCTGACACCTAACTTAGAACACCTAAAAATAGAGGCCCAGTCTTTCAGCAGTCCATCTCTAGCAGTAAGACGCACGCTTGATCTGGCTGCATCCTTTCTTTTCTTGCTCAAGAAGGAGGCATTTAACCCTGGGCTCCTACCTTTTCTTAACTGAGGTAAAGGTTAGTGTCCATAGTTTTTCCCTAAAGCTGTGGCATCTATTATCATTTGTAAGGAAACCAAAGATAGTATAAAAGAAATCTGTGTGACAACCAATTATTATTCTTAGAATTCACCCTTTTATTGTGACCACCTAATTTTATGTTTTATAAAGGCACCTTAGACTAGAACAAATATTCCATAGGAAGATGTCAACATTTTTAGGAGGGAAGAGTTCAGCTATGAACGCTCCAGAATTCAAATGTTGAATAGGGCAGATTTATATTTAGAGATAAGATCATTTAAAAATACGATTAGGTTAAAAATGAAGCCCTTAAACTAAGCCCTAATTTTATCTGATGAGTGATCTTCTAAGAAGAAATTTGGACACCCAAAGAAATACCAAGGTTAGCACTGGAGAGATGGTTCAGTGGATTCAAATATTTGCTGTGCAAGTGTGAGAACTTTGAGTTCAAATCCCAAGAACCCACATAAGAGCCAGATATGTTGGCTAGCGTCTGTAATCCCAGCTCTCCTACACAGAGAGATGGAGGCAGAACCTGGAGAATCCCCAGAACTTCACTGGCTGGCTGGCTAGCTTCAGTCATGCATTGTAAGAAACACTGTCTCAAAGACCTAAGAAAGGACTGCCACCCAAGGTTGACACCTCTACATGAAACAAAGTCACCCAGTCACACACAAGAATGCACACGCTTGTATGGCCACAGGAAAAAAAGAAAAATATATCAGGAGTGTGTGTGTGAAGACACAGAGACAAATGAAACCAGCCTCATGGACTCCCTGACCTGAGACTGCTGGTCTCCAGAACCCCAAGAAAGTTACTCTGTACTGTTTAGCCCCCTCAGCCTGTGATGCTTTGTCATATACAATGATATTCTTCAAATAGAAAATCACATCCCTTAAAGAGCAAGACAGATGGCAAAGAGCATTTGAGAGTGCACCGGGTTTCCCCATTCGAGAGGCCCAAGGGTCTGCCCCACAAAGGCTGCTCAAGATGAACAAATTTCAAGGTTGGAGGAGCAGATCTTCAATGACAATGGAAAGCTGTAGTAGACAGCTGCTGGGGAATCCATAGCAGACAGACAGACAGACAGCTGCTGGGGAATCTGTAGCAGACAGACAGCTGTTTGGGAATCTGAGTAGACAGCTGCTTTCCAGTGTTTGCTTATGCACCACCGAAAGCGAAGAAGCATTGCAGCCAGCCTGGTGTCGGGGAGAACTTGTCTTCCTATTTCCCAGCAGAGAGTTTACTCTCCCAGGGCCTGTTTCATCATCTCTCTAAGGAGGGTCAGTACCAAAGGTGACAATAAATGTTAGAGAGCCAGGCAAGGCCTATACCGGATCTGTAAACCCAGCTACTTGGGAGACTGAAACAGGAGGCTCAAATTCAAGGCCTGTCTAGACTAACTCTAATCACTAAGTCTGGTGATTTAAGGCCAGCCTGCACAACTTATTGAGACTCTGTCTTAAAATACAAAGTAAAATGAGGACTGGGAAGATAGCTCAGTGGTGGAGAGACTTGCCTGGGTGTCCTCTGATTGAACCCCCAGTATGGGGGTGTGGGGCATGAAGGAGAGCATTAAAGGAGAGAAACTGCCTGGGGCCCACCAGGACACAAAGCAGTATGATAGACTGCTTTTTCCTCCACACACCTCACCCTTGGTTCAGGTACCAAAGACAAAGTTTCCCTAGACTACCAAGGCAGCTCCCAACAGGCAGCTGCTTCCCTTTTACCTCGCCAGCTTCTCCAACCAAGTGAGTGAGCCCCGATCCAGAGGCAGTATAGTTCTTCTGGAGACTCTAAGTCTCTTTAGGATAATCTCAGAATGATTCTGCCTCGAGACCATGCAGACAAGAGGACCGGAAGTGCAGAAGCAGCTTTAACAACGGCTACACCCACACCTGGCAGAGTCCCAAGCAAAGCTAAAAGGCATATATCTGCCAAGCTTCTCACCACTTAATTCCCAAAGTCTGAAGGGGAGAACGGGGAATTCACTAAAGTGTGTTTCAAGCCACATTAAAATAAAATCTCTTTTCCAAGCTATATAGATGAAGACAGCCTTAATTTTCTCTTTTTGAAAATTTCATACATGAGCACCATATTTACATCATTTTTCACTCCACCATTTTTCACTTTCCATGTCAAATTCATAGCCTTTTTCTTTTTTAATTATTAGTGATATCGATAGATGATAGATAGATAGATAGATAGATAGATAGATAGATAGATAGATAGATATCTGCCTCTACCTCCCAAGTGCTGAGATTACAGGCATGTGCCATGTTACCCAGTTTATGTGGTGCTGGGAATTATACATGCCAGAAGAACACTGAGCTCCATCCTCAGCCCTTGAGCCTGATTTTAAAACAACCCAAAATCTGGGGCTGGAGAGATGGCTCAGAGGTTAACAACACTGGCTATTCTTCCAGAAAAACCCAAAAGCTTGCAAAACCACAAGGTTCTCATTCTAGACAATCAGAGCATCTAAGTTTTATGCTGTAAATATTCAAGGATTGAGTAAAGTCAGGGAACGAGATAAGGAAAATGAATAAAATCTTCTAAAAATTCAAACTGCAGGGTTTAACAAAAATAACAGCCAAAAGAGTTATCTGTAGCCAAATGAGTGCTTCTTGGCAGAGTTTAAGTCATATCGGTAGAATAAAAATCCTGGCTCCAAAGTCAAATAAAAACTTGATTCTACCTCTAATAGCTGCATGCTACTGAACTCCTGCCCTAAATCGATAAGAATAATGACAGGCCCCTGTGGAATTAAGATAAGTGAAAAGCCAGCTTTTCTTTATTGTCGTCTCTCATTATAAACAGCCTGGGCCTTCTAGCGCACTGATTCTATTTCCAACATCAGAGGGAGCATCTCTTATACAAACCTGGTAATAGCCTCCTGGGAATGATTCTTTCAAAAGATGGAAGATCTTTGGTGGATGGAAGAGAGAGAGTAGAGAGTCAGAGAACATACAACATAGGCAGGAAGAACTGCCTTAGTCCGTGTTCACCCACCATAGTGAACGCGTTAAATATCAGTCTCGTGCGAGCAAACGATACAGCATCTGCCATGCTGTCCCAATCTAAACTCTGCTAAAACTTAGCACCGACTGTGTTGTCAAGCACCCTCATCTCCTCTCCTAATTTACCCCTCAGGATAATCCAACAGGATAGCACACAATTTATACATGCAGAAACCAAGGCTGTGACAAGTAACTAGCCAGAGACCAGAGCCAGAAATACGGGAGAACTTGTCCATGCTTCCATTTTATTCCTCAAAAAGGGAGGGAAGGGGCCACTCCTCATTGTGCCTGTATAATCAGGAACAATTTGCATCTCATAAGTCCCTCTTTCAGGAATGGCAAGAGAACCCAGAGCTGAACTGGAGAGGTCCTCTTCTGAGCTATGCTCACAGCCCTCTCCCCTTCCTCCTGTCAATAATTCTATATTTTCTTTCTATTCCTGGTTTCTTTCTAATCATAAACCTCAGACCATGGAAAAACAGTCCCTCCCTACTCTCACCTTAATCACTAACCTTATAATGTTGGTTGTAAGGTTAACTGGAGGACTGAGCAGTGAGCTCCTTGCAATGTTTAACCTACACTCCTGTTGGATAACTATGAAAACCTCATACACACGCCAGAGATTCCAACACATACATTCTGCACATTTCTCCCCCACATGACTCCTCACTCTCGAGTTTTACTTTTCACTTTGTATCTGAAACAAT
The DNA here is from genome assembly GCF_907164565.1 of Psammomys obesus. Classification (NCBI taxonomy): domain Eukaryota; kingdom Metazoa; phylum Chordata; class Mammalia; order Rodentia; family Muridae; genus Psammomys; species Psammomys obesus. Next base: position 3,583,109 of record NW_026596155.1, read on the forward strand.
TTCCTCCAGTGTTAACTAATCTTTGGCATACACGTTGCCTAGAAGAATATTCTATACCCCTTAGAAATCACTAAGGTATGTATAGGACTCTCTGATCTAAAGACTCCCTGAACTCATTCTATTCCAAATATTCAAGTCTGGTCTTCAAATAGATCGACATACTAGAGACATGTATTCATATTTAGGGACACCTTGCAACAAAGAAGGCAGCATACAGCAGATGCTCAAAAATAATTTTGCTAGCACTTATGCAAATACACACCCAATAAATAAGTAAATATACTAATTCTTAAATTAGAAATACTTTAAAGTAAAAAGCAAAGCAAGAACACTTGATTCTATCTGTCACTATTATAATGCCACATTGCAAGGAGATCCTTCCTATTCGACCTAGTGATAGAAAATCAGGAGAGGAGGGAGGGGAAGGAGTCATCCAATAATGACAGCTTTATTCATTATTCACATAAAATATAATGTCTACTAGAATATCTGAGGGCATCTACAATTCAGCAGGTGGTCAGAGGACAGCTTGCCGTGGTCAGCCCTGTGGTCATCGAGGTGCCTCTGTCCCCACCTCCCTGAGGGCACCACCACTCTAATGTGGGTACCGAGGATCAAACTCAGGTGTCAGGCTTGGTGACAAATGCCATTTCACCAGTCTCCTGATTCTCCCTGCTTTGAGATAGGATCTCACTCAAGACACAGCTCAACCTGGCCTCAAACTTATGACAGTCTTGTCTCAGCCTTCTGAGTTGAGATTATAGGTATGACCACTATGTCAGACAAAAGGGAATATCAATATTTCTAACTCCATGATAGCATTTATAGGGTTTTAGCATATATGTTTTAGCAGACCAAAAGATTGTTTCTACCTGTTAATAAATTACTTAAACTTTATCAGCATATATTCGTTGTACGGAGTGATGGGTTTCATGAAGATGTTTCCATTCAGATGTATCCATGTTCTTTGACCATAATTACCACATACCTGCTTCCCTCTCCCCTTGGGTCCCCTCTCCCCCTTGATCTACTCTGACTCTAGTTTCTTCCCTTCCCCAGATAAGTCTTTTCTACTTTTGTGCCATGTGTCTATATGAAATCCCTGTATTAAAGAGAACATGTAACAATAAAAATAAATCTTAGGCCTTGTCTCAAAAATCAATAATAATAATAACAACAACAAAATACTTTTAAAGATTTATTTATTTTATGTGTATGGGTGTTTTGCCAGCATGTATGTCTGTTCACCCCATCTGTACAGTGCCTGAGGAGGCCAGAGGGGAGCACTCCAAGCCCTTGGAACATGTGAGTATTGGGAATGGAGTTCAGGTCCTCTGGAAGAGCAGTCAGCGCCCTTAGCCACTGAGCCATCTCTCCAGCCCCAATAACAACAATTCTTATGGACCAACAAGATGGTTCACAGGCCTTTTTTTTTTTTTTTTAAAGACAAGGTCTTATTCTATAATAGGCTGTCCTCAAGCTGAAAGCAATCGTCCTGTCTTAGTTCCCCTGGTGTGCTAGGATTACACATGTGGTGGTTTCAAAATAACATAAACCCAAGGTAGGCTATTCAGCAGGCATCCAAACCCAGTTCAACCTCCAGATTTGGGTACAGTCATTTAAAAACCCACCCATTAACAATAAAAAAAAAAAAAATTAAAGCAAATATACAATGGATGATGGTGTGTGTGTGTATGTGAGGGGTTGTGTGTGTTTGTTTGGCATGTGGTGTTGTGTGTGTGTGTGTGTGTGATGTGTATGTGGTGGAGAGTGTGGTATGTGGCGTGTGTTTTGCTTGGTTTTACTCCTGCACATGCGGAGAGAAATAGAAATCCTATCTGAAGTTTCTTACTGCCTTAAATAGCAAACTCTCAGGGCCCTGTCAAACAAACTCAAAGTCAGGACCTGGCTCGGCAATCATCCCAACAAATACAGTAATCTGCCAGCTGAGAGAACAACGAGGCAACGCCTTCCATCCGATTGCTTCAGCTGTCCAGAAAGATTAAAGCAAGAAGGCAGTAATAAGCACCTAGAAGGAGGTGTGTGTGTTTGATTCCCCTTATCTAGTTCTCCAAAGGACACTGTTGCCCAGGAAACCAGCTCAATCATTTCAGGAGCTAGGGCTGAAGATCATCAGTTGCTTGTGGAATTACCGTTCTGAAGAAAGTCTACCCTCGGGAGGAAACTAAGACTCAGAGTACAGTGCGACCACACTGTACAATAGCAACAAGGAAAAAGAAGAGACTTTAAAAACTTGACGGCTGGCAAGGAGGGACACACCTCTTAGGTCAGTGCTAGGGAGCCTGAGGCAGCAGTTCCAAAGTTCAAGGCCAGTCTGAGCTACATAGTGAGATGTCGTCTTGGAAAAGAGAGTTGGGCAGACGGGGATAAAGACTAGCATAGTTTCAAGGACTCAGCAAAGAAACAGCCACAAAGAGAAAGTCCAACAAGGATCTGGAGGAAAGCAGGCAGCAGGCAGCAAGCCTGTCATGGGCTAGAGATCTGTATCTAAGAGTCACTCCTTTACTAAGGAAGAAGGGACAGAGCCATGTCCGATGGGAGGAGAAAAAAAAAAATCACAGGCCAAAAGAGGAATAGCTGTAGGTGGTAACAGAGATAGTGGAGAAACAAAGGCGGCAGACTCTTCATTTAATATAAAGACACAGAGCACCCACCATTCACAGGCACCTTTATAAGGGCTCAGTGTGTTGATGTATTTTCACTCTTACAAACAACAATGTGGGAAGCTAAGCGTGTTGCCTCCTGTCTGTAATCCCAGGACTTGGGAGGCTGAGGTAGGTGGATGTCAAGAATTTCAAAGCCAATTAGGGCTCTGAGTGAGAGCCTGTGTCAAAACCAAACCAGACAAACAAAAACTGTATGCAGTGCCAGGAGGCATGGTGGCACACGCCTTTAATCCCAGCTCTCCGGAGGCAGAGACAGGAGGATCTCTGTGAGTTGGAGGCCAGCCTGTTCTACTAAGTAAGTCCAGGAGGGCTGGGGCTCTGTAACACAGAGAAACTTTGTCTCAAACACAAACAGACAAAAACTATGCAAATAGACGTTGTTACTTATATTCTGTAGATGAGTACAATCAAGTTCAGGAGTCATCACCTTGCTAGAGCAGATAAAGAGAAACAGGGATGAGATGTAGGTACCAGATCTGGGTAATCCTGAACAGCCCGCAGGGCCTCTCTTCATTAAGTTTGTCACACTTAATTCAAACAAACCTTTGAACTCTGAATCTCACAGCACTTGCCACCCTGCCTGAAACGGCCTTCTGAATTTTACTAAAAGCCTGTATAAACTTAAGCTGAGGTCACTCAGTTGCATCTAACACCTTTGACTGTGGAATCTGGAAACAAACCCAAGGCCAAACTGAGGTCAGAGAAACCTTTGCGATGGTATGCCAGTGTCCCTGGTTAGATAAAAATCCCCATGACTCCACTAAAATAAAGTCAGGTTCATTTCTGGCCACCCAGCCATTGGTTTCTTATCTTGGGCACAAAGCGGAACGTGATGCCTCCGTAGTCACTGAAGGATCTCTGAAACCTGGGGCTGTAAAACCTCAGAATGAAGTGACAGCCCGCGAGGCACAGTAGGTAATAAATCTGCTGATACAGCAAACGGCTGTCACAGAGTTATAATCTAGTGAGTAAAAAATAGTAGTTATGACAGAACCGAGGTGAACGGGGTCCTGTGAGGTAGACTGGTGTTCATGGCTGGGATGAGCCTGGCTGTCTTTCTCGCTTCAGCAGACCAGAAACCAAAATACTCTCTCAGGTTCCCGCCCCAACCCCACGCACCCCTGACCCTTTGCTCAGACAGCTCCCACAGCTCTAAGCTCAGCCCCCGCGACTCCTGGCTCCCTAGATTCCCCAGGGCAACCCGAGCTCAGCCGCATCCTTCCCCGCGCTCACCTCCAGGGTTTTCACCAGGATCTTCATGTAGATCTCCGAGATGCCCAGGGACAATCCGAAGGCCGAGGGCAGCAGGATGAGGCCGACCACCAGCGTCAGCCAGGTGGACAGGAGCTTCAGCGCCAGGTCTGCGCCTTCCATGTCTCGGCACGCCCTCCGGGAGAGGTCCCCAGGAGATTCAAGCGGAGTCCCGGGCGGTCCGGCCGCAGCTCGGGGAAAACACAGTGTCCCACCCGGAGCCGGGCTCGGGGGGGGAGTCAGCGCCGCCCTGCTTGCTCCCTTCAGCTCTGCGGAGCGGAGGGGGAAAAGGGGGCGAGAACTCTTAGAACTACAGCCACCTCCTTCCCGCCTCCTCGTGGGTCCCCGTTGTCCCCGCGGGCTAGCCCTCTACTGGATGCCGGGGCCAAGCTCCGGGCGCAGACCTGAGTGTCTCTCGGGAGAGCAGACCCAGCCGGCGGGGATCCAGGGGACACCCTGGTGCGGTCAGGGCGCGCGGAGGCAGCCAGGAACGCGCCCCACCCCGGGCCTGATTTTCCTCCGAGTAGCGATTGCGACAACCGGCAGTGACTCACCCAGGCCCCTGGGGCGGCGCGGATCCCTGCGGGCTCCCGGCACCTCGGCGTGGGCTGCGGGCTACGCGGGTAGCCGGTGGCTTTGGCGCGCCGGGGCTCCCCTTTTCTGCCCTCTGCCCTCGCCCCACCCCCCTCGCCACCCAACGGGGAGCTCCCTGGCATGACTGCGTCCCCGGGGGGCGCCGCCGCCTGGGGAGCTACGGCCCTCGGCCCCGCCTCCGCCCCCCACCGCCCTCCGCCCTCCGCCCTCCACCTTCCCAGCCAAGGTCCTTTAGGTGGCAGGCTTTCCATCACCGCTCACCAGAACCGACCGCTGACGTCTCCGGGACGCTGGGGAAGATCTCGTTTGTGGGCGTGCAACACCACCGCCTGGGGAGGGCTTTTCGGGAGGAGGAAACTGCAGAGCAAGGGGTGAGCAGGCACCCTCAGCCCTCCCGACTCTCCTGCGCCTCCTCCCCTGCGCTAGCCAGCTGCAGGCCAGGGACGGAGGGAGCCTGCTTGCCCCCTGCTCACAAGTCGCCTTAGCCGCTCTGCCACCACCTCCCTGGCACGGAACAGACTCAGGAGACTGGAGTGGTGGTGTCACAGGACTAGAATTCCAGCGCTTGTGCTCTACTGGAGGATCCAGAGGAGACGGGTCTGGGCCGGGCTGAGTTCTACTAGTTAGCCTGGGGCTAACTAGCCAGATCCTTTACAAACCTTTTCTTTAAAAGGGCTGGCGGGCAGGAGTGGGAGGGGAGAGGGGGGGAAGCGGGACATCCTAAAGGCTGTTTGTCACTCCCTGGAGGAGATTCTGGTCTAAGCTTCCCTTCACACACGCACTCGCACTGCAGAAAATGCTGCACGAGCTTCTCAGGCGTCCCACGCCGCTACGATGCCAACCCTTACTAGAACAGAAGACCAAGCGCCTGTATTCCGCCGCAGCTGAACCAGTTTTAAGAACGAGCGTGTGAAGGGAGATTGAGAGCAGTAGAACGCAAACCGACCCCGACTGTCACTGGAAGGGCTCTAAATTCTTAGTAGGACCAAACTCCGGTTCACAGTTTGACAGTCGGGGGTTGGTCTTGGAACTGGAAGACGTGAGACCAGCAAAGCGGAACAGAAAGTGTCCGGTGGCAGATACTGCAGAGAGCGGAGGACGAAGGAAGCTCACCTTCCGAGACTGTAAAGGTTCGACCTCTGCGCCTCCTGCCCATCGCAGACGCTCTCCGCGCCGGGAAGGGGGAAGTAAGTGAAAAGCTTCACCCTCCCAGTGCAGCTTCTGAGGCCGGCGACGTGGCTCATCAACAAAAGCGCCTGGCGCTAAATATGACGGACTGCCAATCTTTGGACACCCCCCCCCCTCCCCGTGGTGTAAGGGGAGAACCAACTCATCTCCTGGCCCCAGGCACACAAGATAAATAAAACACAATGAAGAGATTGGTTTTGAGGAGGGTCTACCAGGCATGATGAGGAACAGTGATAATCCCAGCAAAATGTAGACATCGGCACCAGGAGTTGAAGGCCAGCGTGGGCCATAGGAGACCCTGTCTAAGAAACACCTATGTGCAGAAATGGACATTCCTGGAAGCTGGCCGACATATCTGTACGTGCATGTGTGGCTTCTGTATTTAGTCACAAAGTAGGATTTATTAGCTCATTTAATACTGCCCGGGTGAAATATTTAACCTTTATTCCCTCCAATCACAATGATTATAGAAGGCTGAATGGTTGTTCCATGGTCCACCTGCAGAGGAACCACACAGCCCTTGTTTCTGCTTACACACTGGGGCTGAGTGTGTATTGTTCACACACTTGGGGACTGGCTTTGGTTTAGGGTCTTGTTTAGGAATGTCTTCGTGAACAAAGCGGTAACCAGAAATCAGAAAACTGCTACCACCCAAAACACAGTAATGTCAACCTCCTGGAGCTGCCTAAAAGACACAGGCTCCCCTTGGCAGCCTTAGGAGGAGGTTCAAGGACAAGCCTGGGCCTTTGTCTTGCTTTACCTCCTCAGAATCTCCTTGCCTTCCCCTTCCTACGGTCAGGACCCCTGGGTCTGAACAGACCACCCCTAGAGTTTTTACCTTAACAAAGGCCTGAAATCTGAAATCAGGATGTTTGTAATGTGCAAGTCAGGCTCCCCCCAAAGCCCTAGGGGAATCTTTGCTCTCCTCTTCGAGCTTCTGCTGTTTGCAGAATTCTTCCACTGTGTTCATGTGACCTCCTTCCTAGGCAAATTCTCTACCACTGAGCAACATCCTCAGCCTTTTCTTTCTTTAATAAAGACATTTAATCCTGGATTTAGGGCCTAATCTAATCTAAAAGATGTTTCTAAGAACCCTTCATTACTTGGACCTGAATAACAGCACCACCCTTAATCCCAGCAAGGCGGGTAGATCCCTTTGAGTTCATGTCCAGCCTGGTCTACACAGTTAGTTCTAGGCCAGCCAGGACTACATGGTAAGACCTTGACTCAAACAGATAATAATTATGGTTCACCAGACTGAGACAGAAGAGGATACAGAAATTATAGGGACACAAGGAGAGGGGCCTTTTATCCCCAAGTCTGAAGTCTCTAGAACTCCGGAACAGTTAGCATCCTTTTATCTTGTCTTTCTTTCTTCTTTCTCTTTTTTTCTGCTGCTACATAGTATTGGTTTGCCTGGAACTTGCCCTGTAGAGTAGGCTGTCCTCAAACCCACAGAGATCCACCAGCCTTTGCCTACTGAGTGCTAGAATTAATGACATAAGCCAATAAGCTCAACCCACAGTTAACACTTTCCTTTTTTTCTATTATTTTTTAAAGACAAGGCTTCTGTTTCTAAATGAAACTATTTACATTAAAAAAAAAAAAAAAAAAAGATAAACCAGTTGTGGTGGCCCAAAGCTTTAATCCCAGCACTTGGGAGGCTGAGGCAGTCAGATAAATCAATGAGTTCTTGGCCAGCTGGTCTACAAATCAAGCCCAAGTCAGCCAGGGCTATATTACACAGAGAAACCCTGTCTTAAACAAAATAAAAACAAAAAGATAAAACTCAGTTTATTGTAAAATGCTTAATATGAAAGCTGTCCAGAAGCCTGGTGGTGATGATGCACACCTTTAATCCCAGCACTTAGGAGGCAGAGGCAGGCAGATTCTGAGTTCAAGGCCAGGATGGTCTACAGAGAAAGTTTTAGGACAGACAAGGTTACACAGAGAATCCCTGCTCAAAAGCCAAAATCAAACAAACAAACAATGAATAAATAAATACAGGGCTGGAAAGATGTGTCAGAGGTTAAGAGCACTCGCTGTTCTTCCAAAGGTCCTGAGTTCAATTCCCAGGAACCACATGATGGCTCACAATCATCTATAATGTGATCTGGTGCCACCTCCTGGTGTGCAGGTGTACATGCAGGCAAAATACTGTAGAAGTAATAAATAAATCTTAAAAAAAAAACAAACAATGAACAAAAAAAAGGAGGAAAGAAAAAGAAAGTTGTCTCGAAGCCTGTTTTTCACCTGCTATCTGGCATATATATAGATACATAGGTGTATGTACATATTAGTGACCCTTTATCAGATATATAGATGTATGCATATGTATGTATTAATGTGCCTTTATATAGATGTATGTATATGTATGTATTAATGCACCCTTTGTCGGAATATACATGTGTGGATATGTATGTTTTAATGCTCTTTTTTTGAGACTGAGTCCCATGTGTCCCAGGCTGGCTTCAAACTCACTACATAACTAAGGATTACTTTACATTTCAAAGACTCCTGCTTCTGTCTCCTGAGTGCTGGGATGAGAGGTATGTACGGTCCTGTCCAGTTCTTGTGGAGCTAAGTAGCCAAGCCAGGGCTTCGCACACACTAGGCAAGCATTCTACCAGCTAAGCTACATTTCCTAGATCCCTAGCATATTCTTTATTAGCCTGGAAGCCTGGGGGCCTGGAAGCATGGCTTACCAGCAGAGCACATATATAAGGCCTTGGGTTCAAAACGAGATAGCACAGCAGCATTCCATTTATGCATTCATTTGTCTGTTGCAGTACTAGCACTCAAACCTAGAGCCTTGCACAAGCTATAATGCTCTATCATGAATTATAGCCCAAAGATTAGATAAGAAAATAATTTTTATCTGCCACCATGTAGATCCTTCCTTCCCTCTCTCATGTGCCTTTTGTTTGTTTGTTTGTTTTGAAGTGTGTTTAGTTTTGTTTTCAGATAGGATCTTTCTATAGCCCTGGCTGTCCTGGAACCCTGTGTAGATCAGGCTATCCTAGAACTCACAGAGATCTACCTGCCTCTGCCCCCAGAACGCTAAGATTAAAGAAGTACACCGCCGCACCCAGTTCCTCGGTTTTTTGAAACCAGGTCTCATGTAGCTCATGCTGACCTTAGTAAGTACATAAGGCTGGACTGGAATTCCTAATCCTAGTCCCAACATAGGATTATAGGCCTGGGCCCAAACACCCAGTTCAGTTCCACAAGACATCCTAATTTGAAGAGACAACCCCTTTACTTCTCCACCTCCCACAGTCTGCATTACCTTGAGCACATTCCAACCAGATCTTTCTCGTGTGCAATCACCACCCACCCATCTAGCACCACCCCACCCCACCTTACCCTGCCCATGCAGGGTCTCTCATTCTGTAGGCCCTCTCACCACATTGCAATACTTCTGTTTGTGGCCATATTCACATCTCTCCCCTTCTTTCCCTCAAATATATCAGGTCAAGTATCTAATACTGGATCCTATAAGTTCCTGAATATAACCATAGCAATTGAATATTCTATAACTGGAAAAAAAAAAAAAAACAACCATGCAGTGTCTGTTTAAGGGCTCATTAGATACATTGCAAATGGACCTGAGCTTAAAATCCATTGATTTCTGTAGTGAGAATTTTGAAATTTTGGTTTCTTTAAAAAAAAAAACACAACTATTATGAAGATTATGTTTTTGTTTTAATCCCAGGTGCAGGGATATGGTACTGCTTAGAAGCAGCTGACTATGATTTGCCTCATGCTCTGGCAAGGGTGTGATTTTGCCAGCTGCAAATAGTTTCTGCAATTGTGTGATGACATTTGGAATCCTGGAAACTTTTCAGAGAGGACATAAATGCTGGGGACCTGATAGGTGTGTTGTTGGGGGCTTGTTGGTTGGTTGTTGGTTGCTATTGGTGAATGATGATGGCAGTTTTGCACAGTTTGTTAAGTAGTCATGCACGAAGAAGAAGAAGAGGAAGAAATGAGATATCCTGACAGTAAAGCTCAAACTTGCCCCAAGGAACTCAAGGCTCTTAATCAGCAGGAAGAAGTCTAATGATAACATTGCCCATTTTCCCACCCCTGACTTTTTTCAGGGATCTCTTTCCTTTTCTATCCTTTTTTCTCGAATATCTACTGTTAAGGGGGAAAGAAAAAAAGGAAGGAAAGAAGAAAGGAAGGAAAGGAAGGAGGGAGGGAGGAAGGAAGGAAGGAAGGAAGGAAGGAAGGAAGGAAGGAAGGAAGAAAGGAAGGAAGGAAAGGGGTGGAGAATAGTGGAAGATAGAAAGAACCCACAAAATAGCTAACGCTGTTTACAGGTCTTCATGAGCTCCCAACTTTACTGCTGGACAAAGTGACATTTGGGGTCTCCAAGCACCGTTGTTGACCCAGGAACAGCATCAGCATGCCCTGACAGTCTGACTGTTTACCTTTCAGTCCATGCATGGTCACTTTAGTAAGCAGCCCCAGGTCCCTTTAGGGAAGACTGAGAAACACATTAGCATCCAGAGACCCAGTTGGGACTCCAGCAGACTTGGCTTCGAAGAGGTTCAAGGTCTGCACACTGCCTGAGGTTCAAGAATTAAGTGAAAGATCATGACTGTTTTGTGACCCAAGTTGGCCTTCAGGGCTCTGCTTCTACAAATCACATGGAAATACAGTAAAGTTCGTCTGTTCTATTTGAAACCACAGTTTAGTGCTAAAGCCACTATGCTGTTACAGTTTCCACCATCACATCTTTAGGGATTAACAGAGTCTCTTAGCCTTTGCCTCCCTGGAATTTCATTATTTCCCCATTGATTTTATGGATCTTACTTCAATAGCAACAGTTCTCTCTGTAAATGCTGACCTGCAGAGAAGAGGATTCATAACGACTTCAGGAGATACTGGGAAGGCTGGATGGTCAGTGTAAATTCAAGGTCAAGTGTACATTCAAGCACCAAGCCAGCCCAGGCTACATGAGACTACATAAAAAGAGCAAACACCATACCTGGACAGTGGTGGCACACACCTTTAATCTCAGCACTCGAGGCGGAGGCGTGAAGATCTCTGAGTTCAAGGCCAGCCTGGTGTACAGAGCAAGTTCCAGAACAGCGAGGGTCACACAGAAAACTCCTGTCTTGAAAACAAAAACAAAACAAAGAAAATAAAAACAAGAGAACAAATACCAAAAGATTCTGTTCCTCTATACTCACCCCTACTGCCAAAATCTGTCATTCTAACTTAAGCCAAGGAAGTACAGCAATAGAAGACACACATTTAAAAGTTTGTTGTCAAGACTAATGAATGCAACTCTGGGGCCAGCAGACAGGTCTGAAATCCATAGCACAGGCTACAAGGAAGGGAAAGCTGGAACTCTGATCCACAAGCAACTCAGTCAGAATTTGTTCTTTAGAAGGGCCTCAACTCAGACTTCAGAGCTTTTACACCAGCTATTGAAAGACCCCAGCCTCACCCTAAGTTAAACATAGCTAACGCCATTTTGTGGGACACCACTGTTTTGTAAAACTCTGAAGGCCAGATGAGAAACTGGAAAATTACTGAGAAATCCTAGCTGTGTCACCCACTTGGGATATCTGTGGTCAGGCTGCCCCAGTCATACTAAAAACAGTTTGTGTTAATCACTCTCATAGATATGTGTGAGACTGTTTCAGCTAAGATAGGGAAAAACAAAATAACAGGTGGCAGGCCACGTCAAGGGGTCATCCTACCCCCCTTGACCACCCAGTTCCTAGAATCTTGGTGCCCCTGCCAAACTTTGACGCAAATTGTGGTCTCGTGTAAATGTACCAATCAGCCCCCTGTAACCATGCCTTCTCGCTTCTGTACCAGTGCTTCTGCCTCTAAAACCCTATAAAAACCCCAGCTTCCCATCTAGGGGGCGCGGAAGTCTCCCGAATGACTTTTTGCCCCGGGTACCCGAGTATCAAAATAAAAGCCTCTTGCTGTTTGCATCCGAATGGACTCGTTGTTCTTTGGGAGGGGGTCTCTCTGACGGAAGATACCCTCCGGGGATCTTTCACTATCTCAGCCTGCCCCCAAGAACTGAGGACAATTTGACTTAGAGTCACAACATTGCAGACATCCACCATGTAATTATTCCACAAAATAACTTTGAGAGCAACATCTGGATTTGCATCTGAATCAGGACTTAGGCACTGTGATCAGGCATGACTGACACATGAAAAATATCAGTTACGTGTGCGGGAGAATGAGGGTGAAAACGTCTTAAGGTTATAAAAACTTTCAACAGTGTAGACCCCGCCTCATCCCCAAGGAAAGGATGGGTTCCTCCAGGAGTACCTAAGAGATGTACCCAGCCTTCTGACATCTCTGTTGAAGTGTTCTCAAGCCGTGCCTCAGCCTGTCTTTCACTGAGGGTTATTCCAAACTCTGTACACAGACGGACTAAATAAAGTTGTTTTTCTCTTATTAATAACTCCGCTTTCTACAGATATACGGCGTTTTTGCTTCTGTTGAAACCTGCTTTTGAAGACTGGGTCTTCCCAACAGAGAGCTTGGCTCATTCTGTCAAATCTTTTCTGTGATTCGTTACTTTGTCTGTCCTAGCCGTCACTGGGATTAAAGCTGTGTACTGAAGGATTCCAGCCAGAGGGACTATAGGTGTACACACTGGGGGTGTGTCTGCATTCCAGCCAGATCACACAGACCGAGGTCCTTGGATGTGATCCCTTAGCAGAATAGCTATGTTGCTGGATGAAAATTCCTATACAACCGTACATATACCAATGTAAACCACCCTCCGGTGGTTTGAGTGAGAGTGTTTGGCATAGGCTCACGTATTAAAAATTTGGACCTCAGTTGTAGGTGCTGTTTGGGAAGTTCTAGGAGATGCAATAGTTCTGAAGGTCTCTCTCTCTCTCTCTCTCTCTCTCTCTTTCTCTCTCTGATTCACGTTTATGATTCAAGATGTGAGCTCACCTTCCTGCTAAGTGCTGCTAAGCCTGGCACTTGCTGCCACTGTCTCAGCCATTCTAACTTCTAGAATCATAAGCCCAAATACTTTTTTACCTCCAAAATTGCCTTAGTCATGGCGTTTTGACATTGCAATATAAAAGTAACCAACAAACCCACCTCCCTTACAAAAATCAACTGTTTATAGCTCCTCAGGGAGAGATGGGGCCTTGTGAGCCCTCCCCCACCCATGATGGAATGTTGATGGGTTGCATTTTTGTGCAGCCAACCACAGCTGCTGTGTCCCTGGGAGTGACAGCCCCTCATGCCCCAAAGGCAGCATTTCACAGCGCTCCTTTCCATCTTCCGGCTCTCACACTCTTCCTACCCTTGCTTTCTCTTTTATAGCCTTTAACAAATGCTTACAGGGTGTTGTTAGGGAATATGCTGTCTCTGTGAATTAGTGGTTGTGGAGGTTCCTCCAATAGTCACGACTTCACAAGCACTGAGTAGTTACCTAAGTTTCCAGCACCAGGGCTGGTATCCCTTTATTAAGCAGGTCTTAATTCCACTGACAGAACAGTTGGTTACCACCAAGGTAAATGTGCCACTGATATATCCATAGGGTTAGGGTCACATGGCGGTCACCGATGTGATTCAAAGGTGGCACATGCTTGTAGGACAGCTGGTTGCCTCTCTCTTTGGGAAGCTTGTATGAGCATCTTATGACACCATAAAATCTAGTCTTCAGGGAGGGAACATTCAGGTCAGTTCTAGAAAGCCTAGGTCTTAATGGAGCCACCAGGATGTTGGAGAGGCTAGGACCAGAAGATGTCTGCTGAAGGACTGGAGTGACGGTTCAGCTGTTAAAAGCACTGTCTGCTCTTCCAGAGGATCCGGGTTCCATTCCCAAAACCTACACGGCAGCTCAAAACTATGTGTAACTCCAGTTCCTTGGGATCCGACACCCTCACACAGACATACATTCAGGCACAAAACCAACGCACAGGAAATTAAAATAAATAAATAAATAAATAAATAAATAAATAAATAAATAAATAAATA